>NC_000079.6:55502517-55792517 GCF_000001635.26 Mus musculus | reverse complement strand
TGTAACAAAGCCAGCTTTAGCATGGTCCATCATCTTCTTGGTGTGTTCTTAGATCTGGTTTGCAGAGAGCAGAGGGAAGAGGGAATAGTTCTGCATCTATTTTCTGTTCTTTGTTTCTTGTATGTGCATCTGGGTGACCCGAGCTTCATAAAGAGCCATTAGTGCCCTCTCCTCCCCTAGCGTGTGGAGGCTGGAGAGGCTAATTCTTCTTTAAAGGACTGATAGGACTCATCAGAGAATCAATCCTTTGAATCTGGATGTTTTCAGTCGGGATATTCTTATTACAGTTTTAATCTCGTTTGTTGTGGATCCACTAAAATTATTACTCTAAGGAAAATGGTGTAATTATATTTTAATTTTTAAAAGATCTTTAAAGATTGATCTTTAGAGATGTCTCTTAACTACTTGCATATCCATTCCTTCGTATGAAAACATATTTTTTAATTTAAATAAAGGAAAGGGTCTTTTTCCCCCCTTTCTCGATTTCTCCAAGAATCAACAAATCTAACTAGCCTGTCTGCAGCTTGGAAAGCTGGCTTGTGACAGGGACACTAACAGATCAAGTCTAGTCTCAAAACTAGAAACGACACTATCTGTGTTCATTTCTCTGAATGATAAATATACATGTACAGTACTCCCCTTATGAGGACCAGCCAGTCAAGTCAGAAGGACCCACTGTGTTCCTTCTGCTTGTAATATTTATCATAACGTTCTGGTTATCTGTGCTTACTGGTCTATGATGTTGAATGAAAGGTCATTTTCATTGTCAAAGAGGTTGTTTATTTTCATTTAATTTTAGTAGGATCTAGAAATTCATTCATTTCTTTTAGATTTTCCAATTCAGTGGGATATAAGGTCTTAAAGGTCTATCCTAACCTGTTTCCTAGTTTATCAGCATCTACTCTCCTGGATCCCTTTCCCCTCTCATTTATGATGTGGGGCCATCTTTGTCTGGTTTGAACCTCCAGCCTTTCCCATCATGTCTCCCTCTGTCTGATACCTTAGCTTGTCTCATGCATTTTTCTCTCACTAGTTTCTGCCCTGATCATAACTGTTTCCTCCACTTACCTAAGTTCTCTTTTTATTTTAAAGGGATTTGCATGGGCAGGGGGTCACAGCTATGGAGGCTTGTGGAGTCAAGGCAGATCTCTGCATCTGCTTCTTCCCTTCCACCTTCCTGTGGTCCCAGGGGTTGAAGCCTGGTCTCCATGCTCATGGGGCAAGCACCTGTACCTGGGGGCATCCTGCTGGCCCATCTAATGTTGTAACACTTGCAGCTGTAACTTTCCCTCTCAGGACTTTCTTTCACTTGTTCCATAGATTTGCTGTGTTGCGTTTCCAATTCCACTAGATTGTAGGAATGCTGTTCTCCTCCTCAATTTCTTCCAGGGCCCATGCGCTGTTCCCGAGTGGGCTGTTTAACCCCCGTGGCTTTGGCTCTCTTGCTTTGCAGCTTTACCTTCTGTTGTGGTCAGATGAAATACAGAGGAGTCTCGTCAATCTTCCTATGTTCAGTAAGACATTGTTCTTCATAATAGAAACCTATCCCAGTATCCCCAGACTAATTTGGTATTTACCATTCACTATTTAAATCCCCCACTCAGTTTTTAAAAAACATTCTTTGTGGTAAGGACCCCAAGCACTGTGAAATGGATCAGTGGTTAAGAGCACTAGCTGAGAACCCAAGTTCATTTCCCGGCACCCAAATCAGGTAGCTCAAAACTGCCTGTCACTCCAGCTCCAGGGGCTCTGATGCCCTCTTCTGGCCTCCACGGGTATCACCATGTGTGTGCACATACACACAGGGAGAGATACACATATATAAATAAACAATCTTTTTTTAAAAATCCAAGTTGTGTGACAAAAAAAAAAAAAAAAAAAAAACAAAAAAAAAAACCCTCCTCTCCTCTATGTTTCTTGACAATAGGCAGCTGGTTCCAAAAGACAGAAACATTCAGGTTTACACCAAGCAAGGTGACAGATGCCATTCTTCCATGATGGACATATGGTGTTGCTGGATTCTTCTTGATACTCAGGGCCCAGATCCATTGCTTCACCTGAGCTGTCACCAGACCAGAACACGTCAACTGAAATAAATGCATGGTATGAATCTCAGGACTTAGGAGACTAAAGCAGAAGGATCATGAGTTTGGAGTTGGCTAGAGAGATGGCTCGATTAAGAGCACTGACTGCTCTTCCAGAGGTCCTGAGTTCAATTCCCAGCAACCACATGGTGGCTCACAACCCTCTGTAATGGGATCTAATGCCCTCTTCTGGTGTGTCTGAGAGCTACAGTGTACTCATATACATAAAATGAATTTGGAGTCAACCTGGGCTACAGAGCATGAACAAACAAAAATAAACCAGCAGAAATGTTAGGCATGGCGGTATGAGTAGGCACACATCATGGTCAGGGTTCACAGCAGAGGTACCAGTAAAGCTTGCTTCTTTCCTGCAGCTAGCATCTCAGGGGTAAGGTGGAGCTCCCAGCCTTACTCACCTCAGTCTTTGAGAATTTTCTAGCCATGGTACTTACTATCCTTGGGCTTCAAGTTAGCTCATCCCCAGGCAGCAGAAGTATTCCCAAATTATCTCCTGCATCCCTTTGCCATGAGCACAATAAACTCTGCCAGCTTCCTTACAGAGTAGATGACAAGATATTCATGCCTTCAGCATAGCTCCTGAATCTGCTATTCCTCTAAGAAGCTCCAGTTTCAGTGTTGACATCATAGGCGCCAAGAAAGCGGAACTGCTGAGTCGGTCAATGTTCTAGTTGTTCTCAGAAAACATAGATCAGTTCATGCTGACAATGTCAATCCAAACAGACTTTCTCTGTAGCCTAGGCTCGCCTCTAACAGAGATCTGTCTGCCTCTGACTCCCTCCTGAGTGCTGGGATTAAAGGCATGGACCACCATGCACAGTGTAAACACGGACTTTTAATTTAACATCGTCCACACATCTCTCATCTCCTCTCTCCACAACATCTCCATTTTCAAGAACACAGGATGGTCCCAGCATCCCGGAAGCTGATGCAAAAAGATCACAAGCTCAGGTCTGCTATAAACAAACAGAGAAACACCACAAACAACATGGAAGATGAAAGAAAAAAAAGTAAGCTGTCCTGAGCAGAGGATGTAAGTCAGTGGTCCAGTGCTTGCCTACTGTGTGTGAGCATCCCCTTCCTGCTGGAAAAAATAAATAGAAGAGAAATTTTTCATTATTTTTTTTTAATTTTTATTTATTTATTTATTATATGTAAGTACACTGTAGCTGTCTTCAGACACTCCAGAAGAGGGCGTCAGATCTCGTTACGGATGGTTGTGAGCCACCATGTGGTTGCTGGGATTTGAACTTTGGACCTTCGGAAGAGCAGTCGGGTGCTCTTACCCACTGAGCCATCTCACCAGCCCCGAAATTTTTCATTATTACCCATGGCTTTCTCACAGGTTTTACAGTGTCTCAGAATAACACTACTGCGAGCATCACAACTAAGGTGACTGTTAAACATGGGTCCACACGGTAAGGCCCTGCTGCTGGTGACAGTACAAGCTTCCTTTCAGCAGAAAGCTGGCCACAGAGAAGGCACGGGACATAGAGAAATCATCTCAAGCCAACCAGGAAACGGCCTCCCTACTGGCCAGCTATCGGAGCGCTAGCAGATATTGCAGGTAATCACACACACACTAGCCAGACTTAGTGGGTGTGATGGTTTGAATATGCTTGGCCCAGGGAGTGGCACTATTAGGAGGTGTGGCCTTGCTGGAGTAGGTGTGTCACTATTAGCATAGGCTTTAATATCCTCGTCCTAACTGCTTGGAAGCCAGTCTTCTCCTAGCTGCCTTCAGATGAAGATGTAGAACTCTCAACTCCTCCCGCACCATGCCTACCTGGATGCTGCCATGTTCCAGCCTTGATGATAATGGACTGAACCTCTGAACCTGTAAACAGCCCCAATTAAATGTTGTCCTTATAAGGCTTGCCTTGGTCATGGTGTCTGTTCACAGCAGTGAAACCCTAACTAAGACAGTGGGTCATCAAAAATAATTTAAAGATATGAAATTCTAGTACATCCATTGTAGGAGGGATATGGAGGGAATTATGAGGAGGGGAGGAAGATATATGTGATCGTATTTTATTATTGTAATTATGTATATATGGAGTTCTCAAAGAATAAAGACAATTTTAAAATAAAGAACGTTTTAAAACTGTTGTATCTGGTTCTCCTGGTTGGCCTTGTCTTTCAGTCCTGCTGTAGCCTTAGGATCAAGGGATACATCCATTGTGTGCCGAACATGTTTTCCTGGGAAGTGGCAGTCAGCGCTGATTCTACAGACAGCTATACCCTTCCATGCTCATCACCAAAAGCACCGTGTGATGCTTCTCCAGCCACTCAGGCTGGCTGCACACCCGTTTCTGAACATCAGTGAGTTTGTGCCCTTTATAAACCTGCGTCCCTCCTGTTCGCCCGACGTTCTTGGCTCACACTTTCTTCCCCCAAGGGAAACTGAGCATGTCACCCCACTATCATTGGGCAAATTGCCACAGAGAAGTTGGATGGGTTTCCCAGATGCTCTGAAGTCAAACTGTTTCGCTCCGTCGTTTTAGTGATGCTCGAGTTAAGTCCATATTCTTGGGTATGCAATGTGTACTCTTTCAATTTACACATTTTGGGGTGATTTTTCTTGGGTTTGGATTTTTAGCATTCTGGGCCATGGGTATTTGAAACACAAGAGTTCCTCCAATCTGTGAGCAGGGTTTACTCCTCGACACCAGCGCTCAGTATTTTCTCAGTGGTTTTTATCACTTATATTTTAAATGAGTTTTTAAATTTCCTCCACTTAATTTGAGCCACCATCTGTGTACGTAACTGCTTGCCCTATGTTAGCCTTCATTTTTGTAACTGCTTGCCCTACGTTAGCCTTCATTTTTAAATGGTTTTATTTGACGTCTAGTTGTTTCCTGGGCTTAGTAACTTTGTTTCTGTCCCTTCTTCCCCGGGGCCATCTCTGTGGACATGGTGCTTGCTCTAGAGTCGGGTGTTCCAGAGTTGGTTGGATTTTGCAGCCTTATCTTTGCAGTAGGGTTTTGTTACCTGTGGGGATCAGATCCCAGCTTGCTCTGTCCTGTTATGGTGTGTGCGATTTCACCTCAGCCCTTGCCATTGTGTCTTTCATTCTAAATCCCTTTTCCTAGCCTTTGAGAAAGTGTGCTTCCGACTCCGCCGATCGATTAAGACGCAGCAGCTTTGCCAAGCAGCAGTTGCACAGAAACAGGCAGTTCTCTGTTCAAGGCCAGCCTGGCCTACACAGTGAGTTCAAGGGCAGCCAGGGCTACACAGAGAAACCCTGTCTCAAGCAAGCAAACAAACAAGCAAACAAAAGCAGCAGCAGCTTCACTTGGAGGACTGTAGTTCTATTTCTTTTGGCTCTATGGGAATGCTGTCTTTGATGATGATGATGATGATGATGGTGATGAGGATGATGATGATGATGGTATCTGTATGCCCATAGCTTGCTAAATCTTCCTCGGGTTCCCCTAAGTGCACAGCCCTTTAGAGGGAGCTCTGCCTGGTCAGTCCTGCAAGCTCCAGCCCCTTCAGAGATGACCAAGAACTTTCTACACTCACTACTGAGCTGCTGCTGTGGGCAACCCAATTGTGGATAGCTAGCCTGACATCAGCCCAGCACACCCTGGTGCCCCTCTGCTTCCTCCCCACAGGAACTGACCCTAACTCCATTGGAAATGCTGCCCAGGAGACTCAGCTGTGATAGCCAGCATCTCCATTTACAAGTTAAGAGAGAATTCTGGGAGGTTTACCAGCCACATCGTTGCTGCTGCTCTCTGCCACTAACTGATGCTACTGTGGAGGTCAAAGGTCTCTAAAAGTGTTCCTGTGGAAAACCTCTTGCAACAAAGATGCCTTTGAAGTATTTTAACATTTTCAGAAACAATACAGGCAAAGTAGTAAGAATTAAAGCTGCTTTCAGCTCAGCTCACCTCAAAGGTTCTGAAAAACTCGAATTGTATGTCATAATTAGTCCCCAAGACCAGTAAAAAGGAGTTGGTGGTGACCGTGGTGATCATCACAATCTGGAAGAAAGTGCTCTTAATAACCTTCCTGAAGTAAGCCTGGCACTCCTTATCCTTCCTCCTGCCAAAAGGAGGGACGAGAGGCGTGGTTACACAGAGAGACGAGAGGCGTGGTTACACAGAGTCCCACTCAACGCCCCACTCCTAGGGCTGAGGCGTCTGTTCCTCCCACACTGGGAAAGGAAATATACGGGATGGGCTGGGGCTGCGGGTGGGGGTTTGTGTACTTATAAGCAGTTGAGTGACACAGTGACCCCTGAGACACGGTCATGAGTGTAGCCTACCCCTACCAGGCTCCTCTCCCTGGACTCCTGAAAAAGAGTGGTCACTACGTCTCAGACAACGTTTCCTTAAACACAAGGAAATACTTGAGTGTCCCAGGAAAAACTTATTAATGAATAAGCACGCACACATCAAGTGATATATATCACTGATTTATAATCACATATATGCATATAGTCACAGATATACATATGTACATACAAATACATAAGCTCACAAGTCTTGATTATTAACTCAAACACCCTAAGAGGAAAGGAACACACAGCCAAGTCATGACAGTTGAGATGGTATGAGGGAGATACAAAGTAACGTCTGTATGTTTTCTGCTTATAAAATGAGTTAAAACGTCCATATGATAGCATTTCATGCTCACAAGTGAAATGTGATAGGTGTTCTTCTTAAGGAACAGGGAAACCTACACTGGTCAGTTTGGATTCAAAACAAAACCAAAACAAAAGACTGGAACAGTTCAAGGGTTCAAGTTCTCTCATCTGAATTCGAGTCCAAAAGAATACAAGCTGAAATGAACAAGGTGACTCAGTCCCACATGTTTATCCCATGGTTATTTTACATATGTGTGTATGTATGTATATGTATGTATGTGTGTGTGTGTGTGTGTATATATATATACA
This sequence comes from Mus musculus, assembly GCF_000001635.26. Classification (NCBI taxonomy): domain Eukaryota; kingdom Metazoa; phylum Chordata; class Mammalia; order Rodentia; family Muridae; genus Mus; species Mus musculus. The sequence goes on along the minus strand of NC_000079.6, from coordinate 55,785,512 downwards.
CACATATATATACATATATATATGTGTGTATATATACACATGTGTATATATACACATATATATACACACACACAAATACATACACATACACACACACACACATATATATATACACACATATACACACATATACATACACACACACACACACAAACACACACACACACATATATCTGTACACACACACAATTGTGTGTGGTAGCCTTCATCTGTGGTGTCCCAAACCTACTCCAGAAGCTGAGGATGGAAGATCGCTTGCCTGAACCTGTGACATGACGAGGTCTTCGTCTTAAAACACAACATACAGGGAGAGCCGAAGTGCCTTCTGGCCTCTGTGTCAACACAGACACAGGCAGTGCACATACATACATGCAGGCACTCACATAACACACACCCAGTTAAGAAACAACAATAGCAACAAAATCCTCCAACTATATATATTCTATATATTCTATCATCTATAACAAAATGGATTGTCTTCATCATATGATTTGAAATAGGCCCTGTGACAAAAGAAAGAAAAATTCTTCAAATTATCCAATACTTTAATAGAAAAAAAAAAAAAAAAAACATTACTCCAGGTTAACAGCAACTGTGCCGACCTTGGCCTCCAGAGAGACTAGCGTGTCTGAGACAAGCCCTTCTATCTTGGGGTGCACACAGACACCTGTGGAAGAGGCTACCCTTCACTCATCTCCTAACATGGAGGTAAAGGATACTTACTTAATCTTACTGAGTCTTGCAGGTACTTACTTAATCTTGCTCAGTCTTGCCTGCAATGCTTCCGATGCTGTAGCAAACAGTGAGCCCGACTTGACTCGTACAGGGTTGTGGTGAAAATGTTGGGACATTTTCCAAATTTTCTGTCTTCCTTCCTCACTTTTATCATACAGATAAACACCTCTGCCTAAGGTCCTTGGCACCTGAATTCTACGAGGCAGCAGCAAGGGACCCTGGGAAGGGTTCTCTGCTTTATGAGGTCGCTCTTAGGCATTCTAGCTGTCACTAGTAGGCTTGAGAGGGAGGCCTGGCTAAGGCCTATTCACTTGTGGTTCCTTCTTCCTGAGATAAGGAATGCTCCAGAGAGGGTGAGTACCTAGCAACCCTGGGGAAAGCAGGGCAAGAGATCTTTAGAGATGTGAAGGCCTTCCCTCATGATGTGCCCGCTTTGGCAGGCAAAGGCCTTTTATAAGGTGAGCCAGCACCAGAGATACCTAGAAGGAAGAGAAGTTTGCAGTGGGTCAGGCAATGGACACAAAACCCACGGGAGGTGCAGAGGGGGCACAGCAGATCTTGCTAGGAGGAGGCTTGGGCTGTAGATAACAAAATTCCTTTCCTGAGGAAAATGTAAACAATGTCTAAGGTCCCACGGACACACCTGGGGAGGAGGGCACCAAAGTTCACTCCGGGGAATCAATGAGTTTGTTGGTTTGTCTTACAGAGCACAAAAAAGGGGTTACAGACAGGAGTGTGGGTGCTCCCTCCCAAAGGCTCCACCGGAGTCATTGCTTTCCCATAGTTGCAGAATGGAGGCCTCACCTAAGTCTCACCAGCAACGCACTCTAGCCTTGCTCTGCACAGCAGTCAGGGCAGAACCGCACACGTGTGGCATGGAATGACTAGATACTCAGGTAAGGGTTCTGTGCCCTGCCTCTCACCATCCTTCCTTAGATGGAGGGCAGCAGGGGGGGGGGGGGGCAACATCAATAAGCCCAGTCTTGCAAAGCCACCACTGCTGAACTCCCAAAGACGCTTGGAACAACACGTGTTATTAGACGCGTTCTCACGACCGGCCAGGAAAGACGCAACAAACCAGAATCTTCTGCGGCAAAGCTTTATTGCTTACATCTTCAGGAGCCAGAGTGCAAGAAGCAAGAGAGAGCGAAAACGAAACCCCGTCCCTATTAAGGAGAATTCTCCTTCGCCTAGGACGTGTCACTCCCTGATTGGCTGCAGCCCATCGGCCGAGTTGACGTCACGGGGAAGGCAGAGCACATGGAGTGAAGAACCACCCTCGGCACATGCGCAGATTATTTGTTTACCACTTAGAACACAGCTGTCAGCGCCATCTTGTAACGGCGAATGTGGGCGCGGCTCCCAACATCTCCCCCTTTCCTTTTAATAAGAGCAAATAGGCCACCCATATTAATGAGAGTGGAGATAGAGGTCAAATCCCCAGTGTGTAGGTAAAGGAGCCATGTACAGGATTAGCTCTTAGGCTCACAGGCTTTTACCCAGAGCAACCCTGACCTGCTCCCGTGTCGTTTTGCCTGGGGGAAGGGAACTAGGACACTGAACCTTCATGAAAGATGACATGTCTCCCTAGAATAGGCTCATATATGCCGCAGAGCCTTTCCATTGCAGTGCTTAGCCGTGCAACTCTCTCGGGCTGCTGAAGCACACTCACTCTATCCCGTGCAATGAGTCTAGCCTCGTGAGATGTAAGAGCTGAGTGGCCAGCGACCTATTGCCTAAGCATAGATAACCATATATCAGGGGGAGCTCCATGTTCTAGTCCTGCAAGCGCCTGGGCAATAACCACCTTGTCTCTCCTAGTTTGGGCCTTAAGCTTACAGACCAATCAAAGAAGCAACACTAATCCACAGCAAAGTGTATCTCCAAATAATATTAATCCCACCCAATTTTTTAAAGAAGGAAAATGTTGAGGAGATCCAATTGGGTAATCCTTTGGTCAGCGACAGGTCCAAGCGCGTGGAGTTGACCTGAAGTCTCAATTCCCGAAGGATCTGTTCAAATTCAGCCATCCAATTCTGTAACATATACTGAAAAAGACTTTTTGACAAATTAGCTGCCCTAGTAAATTTAACATACTGAATGGAAATAACACACAATCCCGGAAACTTTTGTTCACATCCCAGCTGAGTTATTTGTCATAATACATCTAGTTGTATCTGGACAAGATCTATGAGTTGATTAACCAGCATGAGACCTCCCTGTATCTTGACATTAGCTGAGGCCTGTTCATCTATGACTGTAGTCACTGAGGCTGACAAAGTGTTAATGGTGTCAGTCGTCTGGACCTGTCCAGACAGAGCCAAGGCTGTCTGAATCAAGGCCAAACCCAGTTCCCAGTTAGTGGTAAGGCGGAAAGTACAGGGAGACCCCTCTGTACTGGGCCAAATAAGTTCATTTGCTCATTAATGGCTCTGAGGTCATGGAGCAGTCTCCACTTTCCTGACCTTTTCTTAATTACAAAAATTGGAGTATTCCAAGGTGAGGTAGAGGGTTCAATATGGCCTAATTTTAATTGTTCCTCTACCAGTTGAATCACAGCTTCTAGTTTTTCAGAGGATAGGTGCCATTGAGGAACCCACACTGGGTCCCCTGTTTTCCATGGTATGGGTCGTGCTGCCCCAATGGCCACTAAGGAAAACCCAGACCCTGTCTGTCTTGGTTTCCATTAGGTGAGATGGGCTCTATCCTTCCCTGTTCTTGATGTCCTAACCCTTTTCCTTCTTTATAACCCATCTTTGCCATGATATTTTTTGCTTTAGTTGAATACCCTCCCGATGGGGCGTTTTCATTGGACAAAATAAGGCCCAAATGCTGCATAATATCCCTTCCCCAGAGGTTAACCGGGAGTGGGAGCACATAAGGTATGAATTTCCCTTGCTGTCCTTCAGAGGATTCCCACGTCAAGGCAACGGAGCTTATAGTGGGACATGATTGATATCCTAGGCCCTGTAATGAATGAGATGACTCTGTGGTGGGCCATGCTTTGGGCCACCAATGTGTAGAGATTATACTTTTATCTGCTCCGGTATCAAGGATGCCTTCAAACTCTTTTCCGTTGATCTTAAGGCGGAGCTTAGGTCTATCATTTAAAGATACAACCAAATAGGCAGAATCATTTCCTGAGGAGCCCATTTTCTTTATCTCAGGTCCTGCAGATTTTTCCCTGGTATTATCAGGGAGGAGCAGCAGCTGAGCTATCCTATCTCCTTTACTAATAGAAAAAACGCCTTTAGGGCTTGAGCACAGGACCTGTATTTCAGGGGAATGTTGACAATCCATAACTCCAGGGTGGACTACTAAGCCCTGCAAGGTGAGTGAACCCCGGCCGAGAATAAGGCCCATGGTTCCCGGGGGCAAGGATGGTATAGGCTCCACTGGCACCGGCTGAATACTCATTTGAGGCATTAATAGGAAGTTGGAGGCGGCACGCAGGTCCACCCTTGTGGGTCTTCCTGGGTCGCCTCTCTGACTGCTTCCTGGGTCCTGACAAACCGGTTCCCATATCTTTGAGGGCCCTGGGACCGAGGGCCCGATGACCCGTTTTTTGGCACATCAGTTGATTGACTATCAGGTGGGGGAAGGACTCTGCCCTTTATATCCCTCACAGAGCGACACTGGTCAGCTCTATGATAACCCTTGCCACACTTAGAGCAAAGAGTGAGAGTCCCTCCCTGTTTATCTGGAGCTCTGCAATCTTTCTTAAAATGCCCAGGCTTTCCGCAATTAAAACATGTCCTCTGATCATTTCTGCTCATGGAGCGGTTCTGAGATTGGAGGATGGCGGCCGCTAAGCCTGCATTGGTGAGAGGTCCCCCAAGCTCTCGACAGACCCTGAGCCAGTCTTGTAAGCCTTTGTTCTTTCTTGGGGCTATGGCCGCTCGGCACTCCTTTGTGGCTTGCTCATAGATTAGCTGTTCTATCAGAGGCGCAGCTTGCTCTGACTCTCCAAAAATACGCTCTGCTGCCTCTGTCATTCTGGCCACAAAATCTGAGAAGGATTCCTGAGGTCCCTGGACAACTTTTGTTAATTGACCAGTGGTTTCACCTGCTCGGGAGAGCGCCTTCCAGGCCCTAATAGCCGTGGAGGAAACTTGGGCATAAGCTCCCCAATGGTAGTTTGTTTGATCAGCAGAATAAGCTCCCTGACCCGTTAACAAGTCAAAAGTCCAATCTCTCTGCTCTGGATTCAAAGCAGCTGCGTTTGCTCGGGCCTGCGCTTGTGCAGCTTCGTGCCAAAGAGCTCTCCATTCCATATATTTGCCCATACTAGGGAGAGCGGCTTTTACAACCGTTTGCCAGTCAGCAGGAGTTAGTGCCATGCCGGCGAGCCTGTCTAACTGCACCAAGGTAAAATTAGCATTGGTTCCGTATTTACGGACCGACTCGGCAATTTCTTTAATTTGTAAGTATTCTACCGGAGCGTGGACACGCCCACCCTCGGCTCCTTCAAAGACCGGAAATGCCTGTTGTACTTTCCTTTGTTCCTCTCTGGGAATGAATGAGTCTGCGCACTGCCTCTCTGCGCATCTCTCTGCGCATTGCTGACGCACTACGCAGGGCGGGGGCTCCGCATAGGGCGGACCTTGAAGCCGACTGCCCTGAGGCCAATCAGCAAACTGGCCTTCGCCAGCCGCTTTTGGCTTCCTTAACTGATTAGCTAGCACTTTACCTGGCTGGTACCCTTTTTTCTCATAATGAGCTGCTTCTTCCTCCCAGTCTGTTTCTTCAGAGGAGAATTCTTCATCTGCTTCAGAGCTACTAAGAGCTGGCTCCCCGAGCCCATCCAGCGATGAGCACAGGCTCCTTTTCCTAGAGACCTCCGCTAATTGATCTTTCTTCTTTTCCCTTTTTCCTCTTTTTCTTCTAATCTCTCTCCAGGTATTCCTACCTAACCTTAACTTTTCCTCGGGTTCAAGACCCTTGGAAAGGCCTGTATACTTATTTTGTGTACCATATTTCCTCTTTGTTCCTACTCTCTCTCCCCACTTTACTTCTGATAGCTTGTCCTGAATTTCATCTAGAATCCTCCCTGCCTTAACCACTTGATAACATGTGAAAAGGAACAAAAGGGCTTCTAACACTAGAAAAAATTCAAGGCCAAACATATTCCACTTTACTTCTGATAGACTGTCTTGAATTTCCTTAGAAAGTTCAAGATCAGACTTACCTCGTAAAGCTGTACTCACTGGTACTCTCGTTCCCCAGCTGAAAAGTTCTGAATTCATACAGTTGAATCCTTCTTAACAGTCTGCTTTACGGGAACCTTTATTACCGCGACCCGCAGTTCTGGTTCTGGAATGAGGGATCTTCCTTGCGCCAGTCCCGAGTTTTTTCTCGTCCCGGAATTCGGCACCAATTGTTATTAGACGCGTTCTCACGACCGGCCAGGAAAGACGCAACAAACCAGAATCTTCTGCGGCAAAGCTTTATTGCTTACATCTTCAGGAGCCAGAGTGCAAGAAGCAAGAGAGAGCGAAAACGAAACCCCGTCCCTATTAAGGAGAATTCTCCTTCGCCTAGGACGTGTCACTCCCTGATTGGCTGCAGCCCATCGGCCGAGTTGACGTCACGGGGAAGGCAGAGCACATGGAGTGAAGAACCACCCTCGGCACATGCGCAGATTATTTGTTTACCACTTAGAACACAGCTGTCAGCGCCATCTTGTAACGGCGAATGTGGGCGCGGCTCCCAACAAACACGGAAACCAGAGTGTCAGCAAAGACATGTTTTAAAAACAAGAGCTACAGGGATTTAATTCTGTTTAACCCTTTTAAAGTAGCATTGTCCCCCTGACACCCGCTTTGGCTTGATTCTTTCAAGCCAAGGCAAGATACAGAGATCTAGATTGCTATGTGATATTAAATATTTAGTCACCAATTTAGTCAATTTCCTGGAAACACATGTTCTTGAGCTTTACGAAAACAAGGTGGCCATCGCACCATCTGTACTGTACGTCCCTAATATTCTTTCTTTTCTATGGTTTGTAGTGTTAGGGGCGGAACCCACACTTTAGTGTTGGCCAAGCACTCCACCCCAGCCTGTCCTTAGTATACTGAAATGTGTGTACATATGCACTGCTGGAAGAAAACACCCATATAAGCAGCTAGTACAGCAAATTGAGAAAGAGCATTTACAGCCTGCCCAATAGGAGAAATAAGTCCTGGTGAGTACAATCAACAATGCTATATCTTATAGTAAAAAGCAGGGACTTCAAACCATCTGGTCACAGGTGATTGAGTTAGAGATGAGAATCATAGTGCATGCAGCACATAGAAATCCATGCAGGCACACACACATAGATGAAAATAATTTCTTTTTAAGGAGAGAAGGAGTTGAGCCTGAGCTGCAGGAGATCCTACCTTAAAATACAAAACCCACAAGCAAACAATAAACACTACATTGTATACTAATCTCAAATTAATTTAAAATAAAATTGGTGTGGTGGGGAGGTGGTATGCTCGGGTATCAGGTTGCCTAGATTTAGAATCCCTTAGGAGACATCTCTGGATGTATCCAGAGGGGTTTTTACAGAGGTTTTAATTGAGGAGAAGAGGCCTACCCTAAGTGTAGATAGCACCATCCCATAGGCTTCCTGACCACAGGTGCAGCGTGACCGGTTCACATACCTGCCGTCTCCTCTCCTGTTCCATGAGGGACTGCATCCTTGAAGCCTGAGCCGCAACAAGTGCCCGCCCCCCCCCCCCCCCTCCTCTAGGCCGATTTCTCTAGGACATCTGTTCACAGTGAGAAAGTGACTAAGGCCCTGCCTGCCTAAGGGAACAGCCAGGAAGTGGCTTTGGAAGCTTGGCTCCTTATCACATGACCACCCAGGCTCCTTGCAGGGGTGGCAGAGGTAGCAGAGGTGGCAGGGGGTGGGGCAGTCAGGTTTTTGTGAAGTGAGGTTCCTGCAAAGATGATCTTTGTTAGAGTCTAAGTCTGTGTGTGGACTGTCCCCTGGTAACAACACAGAAACTGTGGCAATCGATGGCTTTGGATTCTTCCTCAACTCATTAAGCCCAATAACGCACAGGCGGACAATCACAATGACAAGGAATCCTTGCGTTGCCACATCTTGAAGCCAGGAACAAAAACGCTTGTCCTCTTCTTAAACCCCCTTGTCTAAAAAGGAAAACGCAACCAAGACAGGTTATCCAACTTTTGTCACTCTTGTAATAACATTAACTACTCGAGTGGTAAAACAGCCAAATCCAGAGCAACTTTCGCTTCGTGAGAATTATTCTACACACACACCTTCTGAGTGAGGAGCTCCTTCCCGTGGCCGCCAACACTGTATTACAAAGTCCTGCTCTGGAGTTCCTGGGTGACAGAAGGGGACTATTCTCCTAGCCGCGTCCTGGCCGTGTGGGGGCTGGAGACATGCTCAGCAGTTTAGCGCCTGCTGTTCTTGCCAAAGACCCAGGTTCAATTCCAGCACCAACATAGCAGCTCACAGATGCCCGTCACTCCAGTTCCAGGGGACCAGATGCCCTCTTCTGACCTCCACAGGCACACACGTGGTCCACGTGCAAGTAAAACATCATAGACATAAAGCGAATCTAAAAACAAAATCCCACTTTTTTTCTAGGCCAGTCTGGACAATACAAAGGCAGTCTAGCTACAGAGCAAGAACCTGTCTAGAAAAAAAAAATTTCTTTAAAAGTTGTATTTCTTTGAAAATATTATTCATATAGCAATCCAGGTTGGGGGGTGGAGAGATGGCTCAGCAGTTAAGAGCTTATATTGCTCTTTCAGAGGCTCCTGAGTTCAGTTCTGAGAACCCATATCAGACTGTTCACAACTGCTCCAGAGGGTCCCCTGCCCCTCCATAAACAGCTGTACTCACACACACACCACATTTTTAATTTTTAAATAATTCAGGTTGGTTTATCATGTCCTTGACTAGGTGTAATGACAAATAACTCAGGCTTGGCTTCAAATCATTCTGTATTTGAGCATCAATCATACAACAATGTATACATGTAACTATGAACTACTTTATGACAATTTATTAACATAAGTGGCTTGCAAACAACGCTGCAGACAAGGCAGGCGCAGATCACAGAGATGCAGCAGCTTTTTCAATGAACTGGGCCAACTTCACATCCCGCTTGGTCAGGCCGCCACAGTCATGCGAGGTGAGGGTTATCTGGACCTACGAAGGGGAATGCAGCTTTTCAGATCTGAGCAGGGCCCTGTGGGCTTTCTCCCTGGGCAGCAGGCATGAGTATACTTCTCAACACTCCCATCTGAGAACTGGGGGGTTATGTGACTTAGAAAATACATTCCAGATAATCACAGAGTTTCCCAGACCCATCAGCCACCTAAGAGTAAAGGTCCCGGGGGTGGGGGGTGTCAGCCACCAGCATAGAAAACCTTGCTTCCTGGAGGGTTAGAGATGGAGGCTCCATTTTAACTCCAGAACTTCACTTCTGCTGGCTCTGTTCAGGCCTCCAGGAAAGGGAAGCTGACCCATCGGGCGGGCAGCAGTTGAGTGAGGTACAGAAGCTGCCAGCTGAGGGACTGGGTGAAGTCTTGACTCAACAAGATTGAAAAGCAAGAGAGACATCCAGGGTGGACAAGCTCAATCTGGGACTGGACAGTTAGGAATTGCTTCTTTTTAAAAACCCCAAAGTGGAATTCTCATTTCTCCAAGATGATGTACAGACCTTCAGAGAAATCTGGACTGATACCCCGAGTGCTGAGACCATGAAGACAGGACACTTTTGGGGGACAGGATGTCCTCTCACTGTACTCCTTAAAACTTTTCAGCCTGCCCTCTAGAGATCAAATCTTCAATAAACATTTACCTCAGAGAAACGTTTTCTGAGATTTATTTCTTCGAGACATGTAAGGCCATGCTATCTGATTTGCTACCATTCCTTTTAATAAATTATTTTCAAAGTAAAACTCTGAGGTCTCAGGTAATGGCATGCCGGTGCCTATGATCTCACAAAATGTGAAGAAGAGGCAGGAGGATCTCCCTCAAGACTGGCATTCATAGTGACTTACAGGCTGGCCAGGGATGCATAGAGACTGACTTAATAATATACCCCTCCAAAGAAATCTCCCTCCACAAAAAAAATATAAAATCTTATTTTCATGGCTGATATCCAAGATCAACTCGGGAGCCTAATCTAGCCCCAACTTCTGAAAGATGAGCTCTGCCCTCAGGAGCGCCCTGTCTGTGTTACTAACAAGGACACACGGGGTTCCTTAGAGAATACTTTCTCGGCACTTTCTGTGGATTCACAAATAAAGTTTCTTCAATTCCAAAATTAAAATCATCCAAAAATAAAGAGGTTCATTTACTTTGTTGTAGACGTTGAACCATTCCGGGTGGTGATTCATCTTCTCTGCTTGCAGGGCAACCCTGGACATAAAGCCAAACGCCTGCAAAACACGGAGTCCAGAGCAGTTAGTTACCTGCCCCGCCCTGCGCTCTGGAGCTGGGAGACCCCAGAGCCGCCCAACCAGATAAAGGCTTGCTGGCCTGCTGGGGAAGCCTGAGAAATCACAGGGGAAGAAGGGCTGCTCTCTGCAAGCCAGGGCACCAGGGCAGCAGACTGCGAGGTGGGGAAGCAATCTGGCTCAAATAAACAAACCAGGAAATGAGTGTCACCTAGTGACCTGTCTGGACGGCTTAATTGTCCTAGGACTCCCGACTGCACTGGGATAATTTCCCTTCAACCCAGCGCCCTAGGTCTACCTGCCCCAATCGAGGGAACCAATTTGCTTCTTAGCTGGTCCTTCTGTTTTTAGTGAACGGGGTACTTCGGCCATCATTGGCAGGGCTGTGGAGAAAGGCCGACAGCTGTCCCAGCCCACCCGTCAGGGGATGGCCAGTGAAGGCCTACCTTCACCACCATGCTACGTGGCTACGGCCCCACCAAGCTGAGGTGCCAGTGTGGCTCAGCAGAAGACGAGCCTGGAAACAAGCCGAGGACCCTACCCAACAACATGGACAGCCGGGCTCACACCACAGGGAAACCAGAGATGCCAAGCAGACGGCCTCTGCTTCTGTTTTGCTTTCTTACACACTTTTATGAAGGCATCTACATATAATAATCCTCTAAGGCTCAGGGACATCTGTGGAAGGGGACCACAAAGTCTGTGAGAAGCTGACAACAGGATGAAGTTTCGGACTGCAGTCTGGACTCAGCACAATCATGAATGCACAACTGTGCTGAGTTACCTGCACTGTGCGCACGCATGATTGGTCCTGTGAACTGTCAGTCATGGGCAATACATTTTCAAAGGAAGGGGAGGGAAGAATCCACTTAGCTACATGTGGACTTATCCAGAGCAAACGTCCTCTCGTGCCCCTTTCACTCCAGATCTGATCCCTGAGAGCCCACAGACGCTGTGAGGAGCTAGGATGTCTGCTTGGGTATTCAGACTTGGAACTTCCACTGTCTAGAGTGGCTGGTTTCTATTCAACATGGCAGAAGTAGAGGACTTCTGGAAGAGCCAGCAATGACAGACGGGATGTTGTTAAGGGCCTCCTGGCCTTTTATTTTTTATTTTTTTTTAATTTTTTAAAAAAACTTTGTTTCAAAAGGTTTTTTTTTTAAAGATTTATTTATTTATTATATGTAAGTACACTGTAGCAGCCTTCAGACACACCAGAAGAGGGAGTCAGATCTCATTATGGATGGTTTTGAACCACCATGTGGTTGCTGGGATTTGAACTCCAGACCTTTGGAAGAGCAGTCGGGTGCTCTTACCCACTGAGCCATCTCACCAGCCCCCTCCTGGCCTTTTAAATCTGGGAACTCTGGATTCAAATTTTGACACTATGACATCATGGTCATGTGATCCTAGACTCCATTTTCCTTTTCTTTTTCTTTCTCTCCCATGTAGTACTGGCAGACCTCAAACTTACTTACTTTCTCTCTCTCTCTCCCTCTCCCTCCCTCCCTCCCTTCCTCCCTCTCTCCCCCTCTCTCCCTTTCTCTCCCTGTCTCTCCCCTTCTTTCCCTCTCAGTTATTTTTTAAGATTTATTTTTAAATGATGTGTATAAGTGTGTGCTTGCATGTGGGTATGTACACCCTAGAGCTGGAGTCAAAGGTGTGCTACCCACACAGGGAATCGAACTCTGGTTCTCTACAGAGCAGCTCACACTCTGAATCACTGGCTATCCAGACCTTATGGGTTTTTTTTTTTTAATTTAATTTGTTCTCAGACATTCTCACATATGTACATAATACCAACCATTCTCACCCCCATCTGCCCACTGCCTCTCTCCCAACCCTCCACAAATCTCTCTCACACATGCACGACTATTCCCTTTGTTTTGTGACCCACCAAGATTAGCCAGGGCCATCGGTGTGACCATGAGTCTGGAGCCATCACGAGAGCCTAGTGGGCTCAATAGTGGGTTCACAGCTAAAGACAGTGATTTCCTGCTCTCCCAAAATCTAGTAAGGATCAGCAGTGCAGAGGTAAAGGGGCCTGTGAGTGCCCCCTCTGCTGCTGCAGGTAGCTATGGCTGTGAGCAAATGACTGCAGTGGTTGTACACACAGAACTCAGGGCATTTGAGGCTTGGTGGTATGACCTTTACCCACTGAGCCATCTTGCCATCCCTTTAGATTCAGATTTAAGAAAATATTACAGGAGGCAAAGGCAGGCAGATTTCTATGACTTTGAGGCCAGTTTGGTCAACACAGAGTTCCAGGCCAGAAGCCAGGCAGAGGTGGCACATGCCTTTAATCCCAGCACTTGGGAGGCAGAGGCAGGCAGATTTCTGAGTTCAAGGCCAGCATAGACTAGAGAGTGAGTTCTAGGACAGCCACAGGTATACAGAGAAACCCTGTCCCAAAACAAACAAACAAACAAACAAAAAGAGTTTCAGGCCAGACATAACTTTAGAGTGAGAGTCTGCCTCCAAAAGAGAGGGGGGGAGGGAGGGAGGGAGGGAGGGAGAAAAGGATAGATAGATAATTGGTACATAGACAGACAGACAAACAGACATGATATCACAGGGCAGTGACTATGGGTTGACAAGTAAAAAGCACTTGTCACATAAGCTGGACAACCTGAGCTGGACTCTCAGAACCTACCTATAATAGAATGAAAGAACCAACTCCCAAAAGTTGTCCTTTGACCTCCATGTGGACCATGGTACACACATACACACACACACACTAATTGATGATGATGATGATGATGACGATGATATAAATTTAGTAAAGAAAACATCAAAGTCTAATAATCCCACAATTGGCTCAGAGTGCAAAAAAGAAATCCTGCCTGCATCCTTCTACACAACAGACCAGTTCTATTATATACCTAGTTCCAAGCTTACACAGTTACAATGTCCAACACAATACACACTTATGATATAAGACCTATGGCTGCAGGGGTTTAGATGAGAGGCGAGCAGGGAGAGGAGGAAGGAGGACTGTGGTTATGTGGAAGACACTGGGAGAATCAAACAACCACGTCAGCAGTGAGCACAGGCGACAGTCCTCTTTCAAAGATTTCTTTTCACAGCCCTAGCCATTGCTTAGCAAGGCTCCAGTGGAATCTAATGGTCTTGAGGTATTACAAGTGTAGGCCACATTTTCCATTTCCAGTTGAAAGACAGCTAGGTGGCTTCAAGTTTCTGGCTATTATAAATCAAACTGCTATGAACATAGTGGAGCACGTGTCCTTGCGGGATGGTGGAGCATCTTTTGGGTATAGGTCCAGGGGTGATGTAGCTAGGAGAACTGAGGGAGAACTATTCCCAAGAAAATGTGGGACATCTACACAATAGAATACTATTCAGCTGCAAAGACATAATGCATTCTGCAGGCAAATGGATGGGACTTGAGAATATCATCGTGAATGAGGTAACCCAGTCCCAACAGGACATGCATGGTATGTACTCACTGATAAAGTGGATAGCAGCCATAAAATACAGGTGCCATGCTACACGCCACAGACCCAGAGAAGCTAAACAAGGAAGAAGCTACAAGGGAGGATGCTTGGATCTCACTTCAAAGGGGGAATAAAACAGTTGTAAGAGGCAGGTGGATGACAGGAACTGGATGGGGGGAGGGGTGGTAAGGAGAATGGGGGGTTCAGGATCAGGTGTGGGGAAGGACAGGAAGGATGTCCGGATGTCCACAGGAATGAATGGAGATCTGCAACTGACTGAGATGAGAAGGTGGGAGGCATCTCCAGGATGAGACAGAGACCTGAGTCAAGGGAGGCACCCAAAAATCAATCGAGGTTTGCTCTTGGCTGTGACTCACTACACTGGGAATACAGAACCTGAAGAGGCCACCTCCTGGAGCCTGGCAGGAACCCCAACAGAGCAATAGGGACACCAACCCACCCACAAAACTTTCGACCCCAAAATTTATCCTGTCTACAAGAAATGCGGGAATGGAGATGGAGCAGAAACTGAGAGAATGGCCAACCAATAACTAGCCCAACTTGAGACCCATCCCATGGCAGCACCCATCCCTGACACTACTAATGATAATCTGTTATGCTTGCAGTAGGAGTCTAGCATGGCTGCCCTCTGAGAGGCTCCACCTAGCAGCTGACTCAGACAGATACAGACACCCACAGCCAAACAGTGGACAGAGCCTGGGGACTCTTATGAAAGAATAGGAGGAAGGAATGCAGCCCCAAAGGAGAGAGGAACTCCACAGGAAGACCAACAGAGTCAACTAACCTGGACCTTGAGGCTCTCAGAACTGAACCACCAACCAAAGAACATACATGGCACTGGACCTAGGCCTCCCTGTACATATGTAGCAGATGTGTAGCTTGGTCTTGATGTGGGTCCTGAACAACTGGTGCAGGGGCTATCCCAAAAATTGTTGCCTGTTCTTGTAGCTGGGCTGCCTTGTCTGTTCTCAGTGGGAGAGTATGCACCTAGTCCTGCAGAGACACTCTGTGCCAGGGTGAGGAGATACCCAGAGGGGCCCTCACCTACTCAGAAAAGGGGGTGAGGGAGAGTTGTGGGGGCAGAGGGGGAGCAGGATATAAAGTGAATAAGTAAAATAATAATAATAAAAAATAAAGATTATTTGAATCAAAAAAGTAGGTGTAGGCCTTCTAAAATCATTCCATCCAACAAAGCTGGAAACTGAACAGGCTCCCTAACAGCCCAGGTGACTAAGGAAAGGGGCATGGATAGAAGTCAACAAGCTGGAGAGGTGGCTCAGTGGTTAAGAGCACTGCTGCTCTTGCAAAGGACCTGGGTTCATGTCCCAGCACCCACACAGCAGCTCAAATCAACTATAACTCTAAGCCCAGGGGATTCAATGCTCTCTTCGGAATTCCTTGGGCACCAGGCAGGCACATGGTACACAGACATGCAGGCAGGCAAAAACACCCATAAACATAAACTAAAGAAACCAACAATGTAAAGGAATTAGAAAATGAATAAATGAGACAAATAAAGCATCTAACGTGAGCCTATTTGCCACAGCAAGGAGGAAAGTCGTAAACAGAGCCAGGGGACAAGGTGGCTCCAAGGTAGAACACCCAGCCTGGGCACAAACCGAAGCCAGGTGATTTCCAGGACTGAAGGAAAACAAGATGTAAAAGAAGCATCCTAGAGGCAGGCTGGTGAGATGGCTCTTGCCTTCGGAGCTTTGGAAGTTCTATTCTCAGAATCCACGGAGAACTGGAAAGGGGAAAGCCATCCTACAAAGTTATTTTCTGCTCTATACAAACACACACGTTGCACACACACACACACACACAAACACACACACACCACATATATCATACATACACATGTGTACACACACATGCACACAAACACATGCACACACACACCACATATTCCATCATACACACACATACACATGTGCACACACACCACATATACCACTTATCACAACTAGACCAATTAAGGAGCCAACAGCAAATGGAATCAGCTAGTAAGTATTACCAACTAGAGAGGAAAGAGAAGCCCAGGAGGCTTGAAAGCTGAAGACAAGTGTTAGAGGTCCTTCCAGGCATACAATGGGGCACTGCAGCTGGAGACAGCCAGTATCAACCAGAGCTAACTGTGGGAGAGAGGGACAGACAGACAGCACCTGTGTTCTCGTGCAGTTTAATGGGAGAGTACCAAAGAGAGAGGGCTGCATTTGTCATGCAACACTGTATGTGTAATAGTATCCTCCAGACTGAAAATAAAACAAACACTTCCAACTAAGGAAAATACAACTTAAATAAAACATGAAGACACACCAGCACAAACAGCATCACCGTAATTGAAGGCAAGTGGGCACTGCTTCATCGCATTTTACAAAAGCAAACAATGAAGGGGTGCAACCCACACGATAAAGAAAAGCCTCAAAACTAACGATGCAGAAAGTACAGAAAAATACAGGCAAATAAAACATTTATGTGGAGTTGGCAGGTTTTCAGTCCATAAATACACCCTCTTTCTGAAATGCTGGGGAGGGGCTATGAAGGGCTGTGCAGTGCTGCCCAGGGGTTGTGAGCACTTGCTGCTCTTGCAGAGGACCAGCGTTAGGTTCCCAGCACCCACGTTAGGTTACAATTAGCCATAACTCCAGTTCCAAGGGAGCCAACACCCTCTCTGACCTCCACAGCTACTGCAAGTTCATGATGTATGGGGTACATGCTGACAAACACGTATACAAATAAAAAAGGGAAATAAATCATTTAAAATGTTCTGGGGGTGGGAGAAATTAAGGGTTAGTCCTGTTGTTTTTTGTTGTTATTGTTGAATATTTTTTATTTATTCATTTATTTATTATATAAGTACACTGTAGCTGTCTTTAGACACTCCAGAAGAGGGCATCAGATTTCATTAGGGATGGTTGTGAAGCCACCATGTGGTTGCTGGGATTTGAACTCAGGACCTTTGGAAGAGCAGTCGGCGCTCTTAACCGCTGAGCCATCTCACCAGCCCCAGTCCCGTTGTTTTTTTACAATAAATAACTACCCTTCCCCTTAAAAAAAAAAAAAGTACAGTTAGAAGGAGCTGGAGAGCGATGGCTCAATGGTTAAGAGCACCAAGTTTGATTCCCAGCACCTGTATAGTGGCTCACAAGTGTCTGTAACTCTAATCTCTGGGAATCCAATGTCCTCTTCTGGCACCTCCTCAGCACCAGGCACATACTTGGTGCACAGACATACCTGCAGACAAAACACCCATACACACTGGATAAATGATAGATAAATAAATAAATAAGTGATGATTGTAAAAAAAAAAACAAAAACAAAAACAAAATCAAAAGGGAGAGAAAAGTGTTGGGTGATATAGAAGAAGTGCTCATTGATAAAATTCTAGGAGAAAAAAACCCTTACGTATATATAAACATAAATGTCTTTGAGAGGCATGGTAGCACACACCTGCCATCAAACACTGAGAGAGCTGAGCCAAGAGCTCCCAAGCTTGAGACCAGCCTGTGCCACATGGTAACATGCCTCAGAGAGAAGGCTGAGCAGTTAGGGCCCTTGCTGCTCTTCCAGTCCCATTCAATTTCTAGAACTCACAGGCAGCTCACAATCACCTGCAACTCCGGCTTCAGGGGACACCTACACACAAAGATACAGCTATACACAAATTAAAAATTAAATGATTTTTTTTTAAAGCCAGGAGTAGTAATGCACGCCTTTAATCCCAGCACCTGGGAGCAGAAGCAGGCAGGTCTCTGTGTGTTTGAGGCCACCCTGGTCCACGGAGAGTTCCAGATCAGCCAGGACTGTGTAGTGAGACCCTGGCTTTAAAAGGGGGATGGCTCAGGAGACAGCAAGATGGCG
This sequence comes from Mus musculus, assembly GCF_000001635.26. Classification (NCBI taxonomy): domain Eukaryota; kingdom Metazoa; phylum Chordata; class Mammalia; order Rodentia; family Muridae; genus Mus; species Mus musculus. Next base: position 55,768,011 of record NC_000079.6, on the reverse strand, counting down.
CAGTACATAAAAGTGCTTGCCACACAGCCTGACTACCTGAGTTCAGGGCCTGGAATCCACAGTGAAAAGATGGAACCAACCCCTTAAATGATCCTCTGGCCTCTACACAGACACCACAGCACACGCGTGCCATATTCTTAGACTCACACACATGCATGCATGGGCGTGCAGGCACACAAGTCCATGACTTTAGAATAAACAGTTTCACTTCTCAGAACGTGTCACTGCAGACACTCATACAACAGTTACAATAGTATAACTTATTACTTTGTTGCAGCACGGACTAGAAGACAGTGTAGCTTGCGATACCTTTATACATAGGAATATGATGCAGTCATCAAGAAGGATGTGAAAACACAGAAGTAGTGCCAAGAACCATGAATGAGAAGAACATGTGAGTCTGTGAGCTGTGTTTGAGGACAGGCAGTGCCCAAGCCTGTCTGTGCACTACTTTCTTTGAGCAATATGGACCTACAGGAACAATATAAGTGGCTAATATAAGCAGGGGCTGAGACGCAGGTGACCAGGGCCAGAAACCGGAAGAACGCACTGCATTCTTAGGACCTTCTGAATTTGTACCATGAATATATTTGATCTAGTTTGAAGAATTAGTTTGAGAGAAAAAAAAACAAAAACAAAAACAAAGGAGTCATGCAAATGAAGTTATGGCTGTATAGGGAGCCAGGATCCTGCAACATATGTAATATGGTTCATATTAAAATACTTTGGCTCATGTTAGCTTCTTAACATATGCCTACCTGTTGAGGTGGGTTTTTAGTGCCAATTTACAGCATAGTTTGTCTATGAGCCGTGTTCTGTTGAGCCACGGCCATTTCAAACAAACATATGGTCAACAAATAACATATAATGGCTGATAATAGTTTCAGTCTTTCCTGTATTGCAAATTACAAACATTTCGTGACCAAGCCCGGAGTGCATGATGAAGTATGAGTCCTTGAGTCTCTCCGCCATTCCCAGGAATGTGAGCATTACAATCACAGCAAATTGGGCCAACCAAGTTTGTCATTTGGAAATCTCCAAACCGCCAGCAATTAAAGATTTTTTTTCTGTGAACCCCAAATCAAGTCTTCTTTGGAAACTGGAATTTTTCTCAGAGTTACTTTTGTTTCCTTTTACTCCGTGGAACCATGGAAGACTATCAGATGAACAAAACGAAAACAGGAATCCGTATCAAACTGTGAAACGTGTCCCAGCACCCCGCGCTTAGGGCGCAGCCTTGGTCCTAGTAACATGTATGACTTACTGAAGCTCACAGGCTTAGCTCTGGGCGCATTTACAACATGAACCTTGCAGTCCTCAGCATGCCTCCCTTTGATATATGTCCTTCAAATCAACTGCCTTCATATTTTGATTATAGACTATTTTAATTACGTACTAAAAAAGAACATATCTCCCACTAAGAAAATGAGCACCAGGTACTCTCAAGTAATTTCCCCACTACAATCTCCATTAAGCCGCTAAATACTTCCCTCACTAATGCAATGAATTAGAACTCGCTATTGTTTACGAATCACTCCATGTTTGTAGGCCTATAACCCTTCTTTTAAAAAACACAATTGCTGTGGAAGGAAATGATATTTATGTCTGATTAGAAATGGAAACACTATTACATAAATCAGTTTGGGCATTTCTTCACGTCTTGAAACTTGATCGGCAATTTACTCTAATTGGTGATCAAGGAAACTATCTTGTGATCAATTAAAGTAATTACCAGATTCCGGCAACACAGCCTACCTTAATTTCAGCTAGAGTCTGCACTTCTTCAACTTTAATTAAAAATAATGAAAATTATTAAGGAAAATACAAGGCAAGATCACTGCCAAGCATGCGCGTGTCACGGGACAGGACCTTCCCTCTGTGTTGGTGACATCAATCACAGAAAAACTGCTTGGTGCACCAGGGAAAACCATTCTCTGTCCCCTGTAACTTTCACGTTGAAAACCCTGTTCACTATTCCAGTCCCTATGAAGGAAACATCAGATCTTAATTTGAGGGTCAACACAAGACTCTTGACCAGAATCGTGAGGGACAGACCCAGTCAAAGAAGTACTCCCCTCAGCTGGTTTCCTCTCTCCATGAGCCCAGGGGTCAACTACAGAGTTTGGGGTCAACTGCAGTCAGCTCCAGACTGCAGTAGACATGGGCTACACGATATCAGTGGGGTTCCTTTACAGGGACCCCTCCTCCTGTGCGAAACAGGCAATCGGTGCGGTACCCTCCCCAGGACCGGGCACTCACTGCTGCTGGTTATGCTCAGAATGCTTTAACACTGTAGCACCTGTGGCCTAGAAAGGAAACATTCTTTTCCAAATCAGCCTAGAGACCAAACAAATCTACCTTTTCGGGGCTCAGAAACCCCTGCAACATCTTGAGAACTGTTTCTTTAAGTGGGTGTTGCCACAGGAAGACTTTCTCAGGGTCGGTGAGCTGCTCAGCCAAGGACTAGAGTTCTCAAGCACAGAGGTGTGTCTGTCTGTCTGTCTGTCTGTGTTTATGTATGTGTGTGTGTGTCTGTGTGTGTCTATGTATCTGTGTATCTGTGTCTGTGAGTGTCTATGTATCTGTGTGTGTCTGTGTCTGTGTGCGTCTATGTATCTGTGTGTATCTGTGTCTTGTGTGTGAGGGAGGCCTGAGGACCATTCTCTGGCCTTGCATCTGTCTGGAGGCAGTTACAGCTCCATCAGTCCTGGAGCAGCAGTCTACCAGCCCTGTACCTAATCTGCTACGGAGCTCACCATTTCCAACAACCTGGGACAAGAATGCCCATCTCTAAAACACAACTGGCTTTCTCACGCAATTGTCTCATGCCCTCAGGTAGAGCCAGCCACTCTACCCCAGTGAAGCCTCCCTTCCCCAGTAGGCGGCTAGCCACAGAAGCACCCAGCTCTAGCCACAGAAGCACCCAGCTCTAGCCACAGAAGCACCCAGCTCTAGCCACAGAAGCACCCAGCTCTAGCCACAGAAGCACCCAGCTCTAGCCACAGAAGCACCCAGCTCTAGCCACAGAAGCACCCAGCTCTAGCCACAGAAGCACCCAGCTCTAGCCACAGAAGCACCCAGCTCTAGCCACAGAAGCACCCAGCTCTAGCCACAGAAGCTCCCAGCTCTAGCCACAGAAGCACCCAGCTCTAGCCACAGAAGCACCCAGCTCTAGCCACAGAAGCACCCAGCTCTAGCCACAGAAGCACCCAGCTCTAGCCACAGAAGCACCCAGCTCTAGCCACAGAAGCACCCAGCTCTAGCCACAGAAACACCCAGCTCTAGCCACAGAAGCATCCAGCTCCCAGGGCAGCAGTCTGAAGACATTCAGTCCTCCACACGACATCCACCTTCACTTCTATCTATTCAGTTAGAGCTCTTCAGAGTCCAGGAAACTGATTTGTACCCCAAAAAGACATTCTACTCAACTTGCTCTTTCCTCAGAAAGACCACCACTATTGCTGGCCTCCTCCACACACAGACCCACTCCTCCCCTATATCCCCTGTGGCTACTCTTGAGCAGACAGCTGCCCAGTCTGACTAGGGTCCCCTTCAACTCTCAAGTTTGCACTCTTCGAAGCAGTGCATGCCACCAGTCTCCTGACCACTCTCGTCAGCTAATGCAGACCAAGGCACAGCTCCAAAACCAGCACAAAAAGAGCGCGAAAAGAGCACTCAGTGGAGTTGTCTAATGTCACAACATTGACTGATACTGATACCCTACCGCTCACTGCCACATGCAGCCCCCTACTGGGGCTTCCTTACAGGATCCTCTGATATAAGCTGATTTCTAAGCTTCAAGGTCTTATGAAGTGAGAATTATTACAAAGATTTCCAAGGATCTTTGGGGTCTTTTGGTTTTCATTGTTGCTTTTAGCAATTTCTGAAAAAAACTGAACCTTAAGCTCCTTGATATTCTCATCATTATAAAAGTCCAGTGTTCTACAGGAAAAGTGTCTCTCTTCACTGCCAGGCTTCAAACCATGTGAATTCACAGTATCATGCCAAATACATTAAAAAGAGAAGATGATGCAAAAGTAGCAGTCTGTTCCTGATTGACAGAAACCCTCCTTTGCCTCAGCCTCCCAAACACCAAGGTCACATGGCCGGCTGCATTTTCCTTTTCTGAGACAGGTCTCATGGATCCCAAGCTGACTTTGAGCTCCCGTGGCTGACTATGACCTGCATCTTCTGATCCTCCCACCACCTCCGTCTCCCTGGTGTTGGGATTACAAGCATGCACCACCACGCCCAGTTTACTCAATACTAGGGACTAAACGTGGGGCGTCATCATCCATGACTCCGCCAAACGAGCCCCAGGTCCACCCCACTTCTCCTCACAATCAATTAGCCACTTTCAAGACACCACTAACACTTGTACGGTCCAGGGCTATAAGAGGTGAAGCCACAAGGAGTCTCCGCACTCTCTTTTCCAGGAGACAGAAAGGGCAGGCTTCTACTTCCTCTAGCACACGTTAAACGGAAGACAAGAGCTGAGGGAGACAGTGGGGGAGGAGAACATATCTCAGGCAGACAGAGCACTCAGAGCAGAAGGAGGGTCACAAATATTTGAAAGAAAAATAACACCAATTACCAAGTACAGTACATACTTCCTGTGGGTGCGCATACAGTATACATTACAGTATATACATGATGTGGATGTATGTACATTATACATCATGTTCTGGTCTGTAGCCTCACACTTCACATCACGGATTATCTGGTAGCACAAACATGTCTGCAGAACACTCACAGATCGACAGATATTCTTTCTTTTACTTTGTTTTAAACCAAGAATCCAATTCCCTCAGGATTTTTAAAGTAGTTTCTACCACATTTGCCAATATTTTCTGTAAGGAAAAATACATCAATCAAGTATCGGGCATCCTGATAACTTCACAGAGGAGCACCAGAGACCGATGATGGCAACTCATTGCTGGAAGGAAAACGGCCACCAGAACCAAGTTCCCGGCGGCAGTGCCAAGCAGACAGCAACCAGGAAAGAGGCGGTCTCAGAAGGGGTAGGCATGTGTGTATGTGTGTGTGCGCGCGCGTGTGCATGTGCATGTGTGGAGGAGCACGCCACAGCGCTGACCATGGGATGGCACTTCCACCTGCCTTCAGACACTGACCTGAAGCAAGCCACCGTGTAGTCAGAATTTGTCACCACCTGTTAAGGTGAAGCTGAAGGAGAATTGAAGTCCCGCCCTTGTGGAGTGGAAGAAGGAACATGGAGTTTTGTGTGTGTGTGTTTCAAACAGCATTACTAAGCAAGTCAAGAGAAAGGGCTCCCGGCCACAGGGAGTAAGAAAGCTTAGCACTCGCTTTATTTTTGGTATCGAAGACTTGGCATTCAGATGGGTAGTGCCACCGTCGTACCCTGAAAAGTTTGAATTCTGGGTATGTCTCCTCCCAGGGTCCCGAATAAACTTCATACCCCTACTAATCACTCTGAATCCTTAATGCCTGTGAGTCTCTTATTGTCACCGTGGGAAGGAAGAGTGCTCATAACGACAGGACTTCAGTGTGCAGACCATGTGCCACGTTCACGGGACCCCGTCATACACAAACTAATTTTTAAGCTAAAACATGTGTTCTTTGTGACCAAATAAACTTGGTAAAGTACGGCTGACAGCAGACCCACATCAAAAGTTCAGAGATGCAGTGTAGCTCAGAAGAGAGTGAAGAACGGAGGAAATACTCAGGGAATGTATTTTTAAGTCATTACTCGTCAATATCCATACATGAATTACTTTAACATCCGACTCTGAGTTAGCAGGGCTTCAGCGTGGAACTTACTTTCTATTAACCATGTATTTGGAGAAAGTGTTTTCCTGACTGTGTACAAACAACGTTTGCACGCCCTTGGGCCTGTCACATCTCTGGGCAGCTGAGGATACGGGCGGGCGGCAGGCAGAGCAGAGGCTAGCCCAGCAAGGAAGGAGCAGGCACGAGTGCCCTGCAGTGCGGACAGAGGCCGGAGGGAGTAGACTGCCGTCCATCCAAGTGCAAGGGAGAGATTCCTCCCTCTTGTTTCGAAAGCTTATTATTTCATATCTTATGCAAATCATATTTTACATATTAGGCAATAATATCTGAGAAATACCGGAGTCAAATTAAAGGCTTCAATAGTCCTGACTGAAAGCACTGTGATTTTCCTATAAAAAAAATTATTCCAATTTGTTGATCTTACATAGGATGAAACATACTGTAACAATCTTCATAATTTATGTCCTGTTGGGACACAATGATTTAAAGTAACATAATACAGAACCGCATCACAGCTAATCTAAACCACCTGACTAGATAAACACCAGCTCTCCTCTTCTCTTCAGCAAAGGCATTTCTGTTTATTGTCATAGCGTTTCCTCCTTCTAGAGCACGAAGAACAAATGCAGCAAACCCGCCTTTCGGTGGGAGGCCGAGCCGGCCCTTCCCTTGTTCAGGGTTTGCGAGCGCACAGGTACCGTGCAATGTCAAGGGCTTACAAGACAGAAAACAATACAAGAATTCCACCCTCAAAATCATTTACAGTGAAGCAAAGGCGGATTCAACCAGCACAATGTGGACCAGGTGTAGTGGTAGGAACCACAGCCTCTCAGCTGGCTTTGGGTTTTAATGTCAGCAAAGAAAGTAATTCTTTTTTTTTTTTTTAAATTATGATGAGACTTACTATGAGCCAAATTTTTACAAATGCCTCAATCATGCCTCTTGTAATGCTTACAGGGGACGCATGATTTGATTAACCAGATGCCCAAGCTAACCACTGTCTTCTGCAGTGAAGAATCCTGGTAGAAGACAGACAAACAGTTGGGCACGGCCTGGCCGTGTTCCTGTCTGGTTCACAGCTACAGTTGAGTCGCACACTTCAAATTCCAGGCTTTCTCGGAGGCCTGCTTCCCTTCACCCTCCAAACACAGGAGAGCCCACGGGCACCAGGTTTCTGGGAGGAGGTGAGGAAAGGGTTTAGAGTTTCATGAGTGAAAGAAAAAGTGCGGGGGTTGCGCAGGCGCCGCCGCCGGGCAGATAACGAGTCACTGAGAATATCTGAAGTCAGAATGAAATGCTTGTCTGCCCGAATCTTTATAAACGTGGTTGGGGAAGAGGAAAACAGACAATAGTCCTAGGGTGGTTTCAAATGTTGCTTTCAAAGCTTTCCACGCTCCATTGGAAACAGCTCTGCCTCACAGGCCGTTCTGGTCGGCCCTGCCAAGGAAACGGTCTGATGCACTTTATTACAAGTTTATCAATGTGCTTACCCAGGCAAATACACATAATAACCTCTGCCCAAAAAGACCAGTGTGAAACAGCTCTGCCATAGAATCACTGGATCGATGAAACACAACGGAGTAAGACAGGACGTCGATGCCCTGCCTGCTTCCCCATCCCAGCTCCACTGTGGTCCACATGACATCACCACCCAGTCCTGCCTGGAGCTCACTTCCTTCCCCATCACCACAGATTGACTGTCACAGGTATCTGTGCAGGAATAGAGGATATAGGTGGTGGCATCTCTATTTTTCACAACCTACAACTTGCTGCTGTGGAAATTCAAAGGAAAAACACAATTTGGGAGTGCCTTATCGCAAGTAACAAACTTGTAAAAGTCTAAGGCAGTCTGCAGTTCTGGTGGCATTTCAAGTTAACACTTACCAACAGAGTGCACGGTAGGACGTGCCTGTAATTCTGTTTTCTGTTTTCTTGAGACAGGATTTCTTTGTGTAGCCCTGGCTGTCTTTGAATTCACTCTGTAGACCAGGCTGCCCTCAAACTCACAGAGATCCACCTGCCTCTGCATGTCAAGTGCTGGAACTGAGGCATGCATCACCAAGGCCCAACTACACCTGTAACACTCAAGAGGCTGAGGCAGATCCCAGCACTCAGGAGAAAGAGGCAGGTGGATCTCCGAATTCAAGGCCAACCTGGTCTACAGAATGAGTTCCAGGAAAGGCAGGGCTACACAGAAAAACCCCATCTCAAAAAAAAAAAAAAAAAAAAAAAAACCAGAGATGGGGAAGGCAAGGAGGGAGAGAGAAGAGAGGGGAAGGGGAAGGGGAGGGGGAGGGGAGGGGGAGGGGAGGGGAAGGGGAGGGGAGGGGAATGACTCAGTGATTAAAAGCAATTGTTACTCTTGCAGAGGAGTTGGGTTCAGTTCCTAGCATCTACGTGCCAGCTCACAACTGTCTTTAACCAAAAATCAGAAGAACTAGAAGAGGAGGAAGAAGAGGTGGAAGAGGAGAAAGAGGAGGGGGAGGAGGAGGAGGAAGAGGAGGAAGAAGAGGAGGAGCACCAGTAGCAGCTGAGGCTGAGGGGAGGACAGGGGGTAAATTTTGAGCTCAAAACCAAACTTGGCTACACGATTCTAAGTCACCTTATTTACACAGCAGAATTCTCTGTCACAACAACAACAAAAAAGCTATGACTTTCCATTACAAGTTGGTTTTCTGAGCCAAGAAAATGGCTCAGTCAGTAAAGTATTTGCCACATACATGTAAGAACCTGTGTTCAATCCCCACCACCGTGAGGCATCCCAGCACTGGGGAAGGAGGGACAGGGGGACCCCTAGTGCTTTTGAGCCAGCCAGTCTACCCAAACAGGCCAGCTCCAGGTCAGTGAGAGACCTGACAGAAAAACAAGGTGACTTCTGGCCTCCACATGCTTGCATGTGTGCACATGCATGTAAACACATATACATGGAGTGAGCTCCCACACACACTTGCTACTTGCTTCTGTGATGTTTTCACTGCATGTGCACCTGCACATATGTTTAGAACCAGTTCAAAACCAGCTAGCGTTGCTCTGACAGTGACAAGGGCTGACGTCACCACTTTGTGTTCATTCTGTGCATCCAATACCCAAGCAGACCCTTTTCCGATCAAGTAGCCCCTGCATCCTCTGGACAGACCTGCTTCTTCCTGGCTGTGGATTCTAACTCGTGCACTCTAGGGCCATCAATCACTCTGACCCCTGCCTGATTCTCCTTGTTCAGTTCTTTTTTTTTTTTTTTTTTTTTTTTTTTTTTTAAGATTTATTTATTATATGTAAGTACACTGTAGCTGTCTTCAGACACTCCAGAAGAGGACGTCAGATCTTGTTACAGATGGTTGTGAGCCACCATGTGGTTGCTGGGATTTGAACTTCAGACCTTCGAAAGAGCAGTCGGGTGCTCTTACCCACTGAGCCATCTCACCAGCCCCCTTGTTCAGTTCTTGTAAAGAAGAAAAAGTCTGGTCTAGGACTGGGGGTCTGCTGGTGGCAAAGAAAGCCCTTGCCTAGCAAGCACATTGCCCTGGGTTTGAGTCTCAGCACTGCTGTGTGTGTGTGTGTGTGTGTGTGTGTGTGTGTATGTGTGTGCAGCACCAATATGTGTATATGTGAGTGTGGTTCATTTGTATTTGTGTATGTGTGTGTAGCGCCTGTGTGTGTTTATAGCATCAGTATATGTGTTTAGTACCACTGTTTATGTATGTGTGTGTGGTATATGTATGTGTGTGTACATGTGTGTATATGTGTGTATAGCACCTGTGTTTGCAGCACCTGTGTGTGTTTACAGCAGCTGTGTGTGTGTGTAGCATTACTGTGTGTGTATGTGGTATGTGTGTGTATGCGTGTGTATAATGTGGAGGGGTGAATGTATGAGTGTGTCCACACGCTCTCTGCCCGTGCCTTACTATTACAGCCTCCACTTACCTGTGGAGTGTACCTAAGTACACACCTTCCTCATGGTCTATGAAGCAGCATGGCTCTCTTTCCCTTACGTAGAAGCTGCACAATCTCACACACAGTGGGGAACTGTTTTAGAAACTATCCCATGCATACGGTTCCCTCAGGTACAGGGCAAAAGGTGCACAGCAAATACATCTCAAACGCATCGTATTTTAAAATTTGTTTTTCCTTTTTTTTTTTTTTTTTTTGCTTTTTTTGTTTTTTTGTTTTTGTTTTTGTTTTTGTTTTTCGAGACAGGGTTTCTCTGTATAGCCCTAGCTGTCCTGGAACTCACTTTGTAGACCAGGCTGGCCTCGAACTCAGAAATCCGCGTGCCTCTGCATCCCAAGTGCTGGGATTAAAGGCGTGCGCTACCACCGCCTGGCTTGTTTTTTCTTTTTTAACCTTTTATGTGCATGGGTGTTTTGCCTGCATGCATGTCTGTGCACCATGGGCATACAGTGCCTGCAGAGGCCAGAAGAGGGCATCAGGTCCCCTGGGACTCAAGCACTTGTAAGTCACCTTGTAGGTGCTGGGAGTGCTCTTAACCCAGAGCTCTCTCTGCAGCCTTAAAGCCAGGCTTCTTCAATGTAAACACTGAACTCTGCCAACACCTGCTGCAGTGCTTCAGGGACAAAATTAGAAGCATAATTGATCATTGGGTGTTTATGGAATAAATGAAAAGTCATTTTAAATCTTTTTTTTTCCCCAATGCCTAGAGAAAGCATAGTATGAAAAAGAGCTCTTTATGGGAACACTAGGAACTAGTCATTTCAGGTGATAGCGGTCAACTGTGCCAAAATGACAATTATTTCTCAGTTTCTAATATTCCTCGAGCAGATACCCCACCAATTTGAACTAGTGACAGCACTAGCCGCACGCTCCATGTGCAGGCAGCACACAATGCACAGACATGCTCCTCTCCTTCCTGAAGCGGGCTTCTCAGGGGACCGCGCTCTTGTGCTCACAGTATTTCCAAATAACGTGGATTGTGGACACGGCCCCTCCCCAACCCACACTCTGCCCATGCACTAGCCTATAAGAGAACAGCTCACAGAGGACGACAGAGGACGCTGTGGAAGTGAGGAGACAGGACACAAAAGTGGCTTACGTCTGTCTGTCTGTCCTGTGCTCAGAAGACACAGTGCTATAACACGTGTCTAAGTCTTCATAGTGAGACCAGCACCTCCTCTCCCCGTTAGGCTGATCCTACACAAGCACCCTGTGCTTGGTGTGCTGGGGTGTACTCTTCTTGAAACCCTGGGGGCTCTGTTCCCTGGTGAGTTCTTCTCCTAGACCGGGAAGGGGGAGGGGCCTCCTCCATAACTCAGCCCACACTGTTCAGGAAACAAGCGTTTGCTTCCAGGGTAGCTGGGAGAGAATCTTGAGTCCTCCGTCTGGCTTACGGGGCTGATTGGGACCTCCGAAACCTCAGAACTGTTTTACAAGCACTAGTAAAACTTTAAGGTAGTCGAGTGTCCAACTTTTCTCAGTTTCAAAGCCTGTGAGGCCAGCCCCAGTCACTGCCCGCCTGCCTGTGTCTGCTTCATTCTCTCCAGAGTCTGGCGCTCTGAGGATATTTCACTTTCACGCAGGCTGAGGGCTGAGCCTCCCACGGATGCACTTAGCGCTGAAGGCCTAGAGTCTGCTTACACCTGATGGTTGCTGCCCCACAGCATTTTTCTCCACTTGGGGTTTTTCTTTGTTTTGAAGACTGGGTTGTTCTACATCATTCTTTCTCCTCACTGCCTCAGGTTTCCCTAAAAGAGGCCTCCCAAGTGCCTTCCTTCCCAGGAGACTCCCCACACACAGACACGGGTACACAAGTCGTAAGTGTAAAACCCTCATGATCCTAGAATTAATTTAAAACCCAACAAAAACTTGAAATTAAGAAAATGGCTGCATTAATATAAGATTTTAATAAAGTGACTGGTCCAGTCTGATATCGCTAAATCATCATTTTAAGGTTAAATTTTTAAGGTTAAAAGAGACACGGGGGTGTGATGGAGAGACGGCTCATCGGGGAAAGGTGCTTGCTACCAAGCCCAAAGACCTCAGTTAGATCCCTAGGACCCAAGGTGGGAGGGGTAACTGACTGCCACAGTTGTTCTCCAGCCCCCACACATACACCCTGGCATGTGTGCAGGAATGCAAACACTCGGTTGCACACACATGCACACAAACAACAAATAAAATCTAATAAAAATCAGGTATACTCGGTCTCCAGTTGGAGTTTTCTCTCAAATTTTAATACTGTTGAGCATTTCTTTAAACAGTAAACATGGTCAAAAAAATTTTTTTTTCTTTACACTAACGGACTTAAGAAAAAAATCTGCTCAGAAATCTGACGACAAGAAAAATGAAGGCCGTTGTAATGCAGCCAGTGGTTGCACTATTTCATTCCAGTAAAATTTCTACATTTTGGATGGGAAAGTAGGCCTTACTTTATTAAAACGCTTAAAAAATTAAAGTTAAATAGATTTTGGGAGTGCAATGGCTTTCTTTTGCCACTTGTAACTTTATGAGTTAGTAATAAATGAGCCCAGCTACGTCAAAACAAATGGGAAACAGTTTAGGTTATAATACAGTATTTTAGAACCTGGCAATAAATCCCTTTAATGGTATTCTAAATGTATACATATATATTTAAAGTAATTAAAATTTCTCAAGCTCTCAGACACCATTCAAGTATTTCGGACTTCATCGCCTTCCAACTCCATTCTGTCCCTTCTGCCGTCACCACCTCCGTGCCAGCCTCCCAGGCTCGGTTCTCACTAAACCAAGTCAAAGACCGAGTCACACTCTTAGCCTAACTCAGTCCCCAAAGGATCCCATGCAGGGTACAAGCTGCCAAGGAAAGACTTTCTCTAGAACCCTGTGCAGGGAATGTGACGTGCAGGGAAATGCGAACAGGCCCGCTGAGCCCACATCACAGGCAGATAGAAAACAGAGTTGGCAGAGAAAGCTCCTTGTGTCTCTGCAGCCATTTTGTAGTAAGAAAAGGACAGTTCTGAAAACAGGGAGCCAGGAGATCCTGAGCTAGGGAATGCTGGCCTCACTTCCAGCTAGGACAGCCTGAGCAAGGGGATGCTGGCCTCACTTCCGGTACCCAAGCTCACAGCCACAGTGTGAGAACTGGAAACACAGGGTCCAAAAATGGCTGAAAGGCCGTGTTTCAGAGGCACAGAGAGGAAGGCATGGCAGGCCAAGAACCAAACCCTCACTCCACATCCACAACGCTAAAACATTTCCTCACGCAGAAACAGAATCGCCACTGACAATTTTTGGAAACAGTAATTGTGTCCTGGGTCCCAGCTGGATAATTCTGTTCTACACCAAAAATAAGTCCTGTTCACAGCCCCCCAACTCTCCAAACTGCCTCGCACCACTATCAGGACACAGCTTCCTCCCAGCCCCAATAAATGAAAGGCAGAAACCGGCAGAAGAAAGAGGATTAAATAACATAGGTAAGGTTGCTTGCCGCTTTATGAAAGACAAATGACTTGCACTCACATCCCACTGATAACTAGGGAGGCTGCCAGCGGCTCTCAGACAGATGTAACATTTTAACAAATGTGATTGTTTGTGAACGAAATAATTCTGATCAAAAACTTAATTGCAGTCAAAGCGAGTCCTGGGCTGTGTCACTGTAATCCGTTGTGACAGGAAGCAATGAGTGGAGATCCTACTGTGAGCGGGGCACATGTGAAAGGTCAGCACTGGCCTGGAACTTCAAAACCGTTAGCGTGTAAAACAGTGTGCATTAGAGCCCGGAACGGCTACCCACTGGATTAGCGGATGTCCGCTGTGCGGGTCTCATGTGCTTTTTGGCAGGTAAGAGTTAATTGGTAAGTAGGCAACGTATTGTAACTTCCTTTTTTCCCTCTTCCTCAAATTTACCCTAGAAACAATTCTTTATAGCTCTACAATACTGCAATATTCCATTGGTAGTACGGTCTCAGGAGAACAAAGTAACGTTTCTTAAATAAAATTCATCTTTAATGATTTACTGAATACTGGCTGTATTTGACAAATAAATGTGTGTGGATAGAATGAATGAAAATTTTCTTTTGTAACATGGATATATACAGACTTATACATAAGTGTGTGTGTGTGTGTGTGTGTGTGTGTGTGTGTGCATGTATTTGTTTAGTCAACTGTGACAGCCAATTTTTTTCCAAGTAAGGATTTCATTAGAGGAAAATATATACTTTGCTCATATACAATAATCCTAAAAGCCAATTATATGACAGAATTTTGCATGGCTTAAAACAAAATTCTAAATAAAAATGCAGTTAATACCACAGTTTTCATTTCCAACATGGGATGTTATTTATGAAAGAACCAAGCTAAATATTACCTTATAAGTCAATGCACGCACAAAATACTCTGCGACTATCCAGCACTGTAAGCTGATCTATTTAACTTTAAATTATAGTCATTTTCCAACATCTAAACTACTTAAGGTAATACAACATTAACTCATGGTAAAGGCAGTTACTGGGCATCGCAATGATTATTTTAAAATTTACTCCATTTCTGTGTTGTGTGGAAATAAACGTCCACTTTAAAAAATAATCAATTCTTCTAAAGCTTTATTTCTGTTCTCAAAACCAGCCTTCTAAAGAAATACCTTGGGCCACTGGACAGATATAGTGCCTGGGCACTTTGTATGGCTGGGAAGGGACTTCTTCAGTGACTTCGGAGTTCCTGCCCCCCAGCAGAACATCAAATGGAATCTTGGGGATAGACATAGATTTGCTTCCAACTGTGACAGACAACTAAAAAGAAGATGGGAACTGGACAGAGAGGCAGGCCATGGTCTCGCTCGTGTCTGCTTTCAGTATAAAGTGTGAAAACTTAGGTGGATTTGAAAATGCCAGTGTCTACTCCCACCCCCAACTGTTCCTGCAAGTCAGAGATGCCCACGGTTACCATCACTGCTCTGTGTCTCTCAGGCATCTCCAGGCTCCCAGTCCTGGATCCCAGTGGCCGCCCCTCAAGGCCAGTGACGCAGAGTCCACAGAGGAAAAAGAGCCCAGAAAAGAAGCAGGCCGAAAGGACAAAACAAGGCTGTCTCAGAGTTACCCATTTTTTCCACCAATAGCCACATGGAAAAACAACCTACAGCACCCAAGGAAATCATCTTATTCTGGGGACAAAAAGAGATGCCATAATTCCCCCCAAAATGTCTGATGGCATTTATCATTAAGTGATTATTTCTACCTGATAAATTTTACCCACTACAAATGATCACTTCTCCTATGATAGTTCACAAAATAATTTAATTTCTATTACATTCACTCAGTATGCATGCATTCGGGCATGTGTGTATGGGTGTACGCATGTGCTCATGCATGGGTATGCCCAGGCTGTAACTCATGTAGAGATCCCTGGACAACTTGTGAGAACTGGTCCTCTTCTTCTACCACATGGCTACCAGAGATTAAACCCAGGCCCTCAGGCTGGGCAGCAAGCACCTCTCTACCCACTGAGCCATCTCACCAACCCTCAGCACAGTGTAATTTGTGAATGCTGTTTCGCTTCCTCGGTGACACGCTTCTTTCCAAGGGTCAGGGATGTAGCTCGATGGCAGAGCACATGCCTACCCCGAGTTCAGTGGACAGTAACAAAACCAACCAAAAACCAAACCAAACAACAACTTCAACTCTGGGGCTGGAAGGAGCTCAGCAGTGAAGAGCACTTACAGGGCCTGAATGCAGTTCCCACAGACACATAGTAGCTCACCCACCCAAAACTAACTCCAGCTCCGAGGGCAGCCCCTATATATAGTTATATAGACATACATGTGTAAATTTTGTTTTGTTTTCTAGTCAGAGCTTCTGTCTAGCCCTGGCTAGTCCTGGACTTGCTTTATAGACCAGGCTGGCCTCAAACTCACAGAGATCCACCTTCCTCAGCCTCTCGAGTGCTGGGATTAAAGGCACTTGCGACCACACCTGGTCATAAATTACACACACACACAATTTGTTTTGTTTGAGACAGGGTTTCTTCATATAGCCCTCGCTGTACTGAATTCACTATGTAGACCAGGATAGCCTCCAACTCACAGAGATACACTAGCCTGAGAGCTGGAAGTTGCCTGGCTAATAAAATAAATCTTTAGAAACAAATAAACAAACCAAAAAAAAAAAAAAAATCTCTTCCCTCTAGAAAATTACCTGAGGGGCTGGTGAGATGGCTCAGTGGGTAAGAGCACCCGACTGCTCTTCCGAAGGTCCAGAGTTCAAATCCCAGCAACCACATGGTGGCTCACAACCATCTGTAATGAGATCTGACTCCCTCTTCTGGAATGTCTGAAGACAGCTACAGTGTACTTACATATAATAAATAAATCTTTTAAAAAAAAAAAAGAAAGAAAGAAAATTACCTGAGCTGGTTGCACATGTCTGTAATCCTGGAACTTCTCAGGTTGAGGCAGGTTGAATGTGAGTTCTAGGCCAGCCTCAGATACACAGCCAATGTGCTGCCAGCTAGCACCTAGTGAGAAGCTGTCTCCTGGAGGGAAGGAGAAACTTAAGAGGGAGCCACAGATGGTGTGGGGGTGGGGACACCTGTTACCTCAGCACTTGGGAGGCAGGAATAGGATGGGCCAGGCCAGGTAAGAATGCATCAGCCGACAGCAATGGTGTGGTTTTAAAGATATCTCAGAAAACTGGGGCGTCTGCTCTCACCCCATTTCTTCCTAAACTGCTAGAAAAAAAACCCTGTGTCAAAAATAAATAAAATAACGGTCTGGAGATGTGGCTGAGGGGTTAGGGGCACTGCTCGCCTCGCCTCACAGAAGAGGCAGGTTCTTTTCCCAGCACACATAGGGCAGCTCTAACTCCAGACCCAGGGGATCCGCCACCCTCTTCTGATCTCCTCAGGCACTCACTAGGCATACACACGGTGCATAGACATATACGCAGACAAAACACCCATACACATAAAGTAAATACATTTTTAAAATAAATAATAAACATCTTTAAAAAGGTCAACCCAGGCAGGAAGCACGTCCATGCTCACTGTAATCAAAGCAAGTGTGTACACCCAGGGTCACGACCCTGCACTAAGAGGCTGCGCACTGCCCAGCCTCAGCACCAATGCTAACATTAATCCTGTCTCATTCAGAAGGCAGGGCTATTGCCAAGGTAATCGCAAGTCCTAATCAAGAAAAAGACTTCTGTTTATTTCTTAATTGGATCATGTTTTTGCTTACATATTTTAGACTCTAAAATGTCCAAAAGGTTGACTTGAATGTTTAATTCGGTTTTGTGCTACGAACTAATTTTTCTGCAAACACAAACACGCTCCTGGTTTCATGCTGAGGAGTCGCTGGAAACGGGAAGAAAATAAAAAACCGTCATTCACATCTCATTTGCAGGAACAGGTTTTCTGTAACTTGTAAATAATTTTGATTTATGGAGAATCATTATTGTATTCATAAATGCTGGAAGGGGGAACAACCTGACTCAATAGCACCCCAAATAATTTTATAACTGCAGGTGTGTAAACCAGGACATATGGAAGAGACTCGAAAGACAATGGGTAACAGAGCAGGTTAGAAAGGGACGGGGTGAAGGCAGGCACCCCAGTTCTCTGAGATGTCTTTGAAACCACACCACTGGTGTAGGCTGGTGCAGCCGAGTGATCCGGTTACATTTAAATAAGCCAACGCAGAACACTTCGTAATTTACAACAACCCCATCACACTGCCCACTCTTTTGAGGTTAAACACTACTGACATGAACTACACCTGAATCCAATCAACGCAGAGACGTGGAGAAGAGTCACACGAAAGGACTAAATTTGTCACAAATGGGTCGGTTTCCGATCTTAATGTAGCCGGGTTGCTTCGTCCTAACCTCCATTGAGCAAATCAACTTAATGGGCGCTGGGGGGGCCGTAAAAGTTAACAATGGACTGATTTTTTAACTTTTAAAATATAGTTATGAAGCGAAACGTTGCATAGCTTCCACGATACTGGAAATCAAATTAAATCTAGATGCTTTTTAGCAGTCCTGACAGATATAATCCTAGTTACCATGTAAATTTATGGTAAGCCGCTCTGATATTAGCCACAGGTGCTACTTTTAATATATGAGCCGCATCTGGCTGGGAATAGGATTTCTCAGAGGACTGAAAATGACCTCGCTATCAGACAATGGAGGGGGGAGCAAGACCACTGTGGCATATAAAAAGCTGAAGATGTGGTCCGCAGCTAAATATCTCGCATAAAACCCGTTTTACCTCTGCCGTCCAGGTTAAAGGATACTAGGCTTTCAATACTTAGAAGGCATAGATGTATTTCAACAAAAACAGCCAAAAGATTCAGAGTGTGCGGACTACATATAATTCTGGTTTTCCAGTCTTTTGATCAGTGTTGGAAAAAATGATGTACTGGGACTTGAAAATAAATTTTTCAGGATTCCCAAGCAGGCAATGTGATCAGACACCACGGAGCATGCCAAAGCAAGATGTCACCGTTACCATGTCTATGGTTCCTGCGCTGCAGCTGCTTGCCAGTGCCCAGGCAGCAGTTCTGGTGCTCTTTGTAAAGGCCACAGACATCATTAACATACCCAAGGAAACCACTGTTTCTTAAAAATCTCTACAAGTGATCATCGTTCCAAGTTTAAGAACACATAACACCACCCAGAGCCTAACAGAAAGGGAAAGCCCTGAGCCCTCCACCTACTTGACTCAAAACTGAAAACACGGCTAAGCAGGGGAACACAGAAGCGTCTGCCTTTAAGAAATCCTTTCCCAACCACTCCAAAGCCGTCATTTGCCAGAGAACTGACACGTGTGGAAATGCGGCAGAGGATTTACAAATATTTAATTTCCCACGAAATAACTCTTCCCGAATTAAACAAGCCCTCTTTATCTGGGGGAAAAAAAAATCTCAGAAAGAGAAAGCTTTCTGTGAAAATATCCCATGGCCCCTTGTGCTAAGCCAAGCGAACAGTAGCTATAAAGCCCTACAGCATGACATGTTCCTCCTGGGCTTCTCCAGTAACTCAAAGGGCGAGATTTGCTTTTCTTAGCTCTACCAGATCAATCCTATCTAGGTGATGATTTCCATTCACTTGTTTCTAAAGGCCGGGTCTTGCTATGTAGCCCACCCTGGCCTTGAATGTGCAATCCTGCCTCAGCCTCTTGAGTCCTGAAATTACAGGCACGTGCCAACACAACTGGCTGGATTTACTTTCTAACTGGATCCGAGCCTAGCCTCGAAGCAATGGGCACCGAGATCCTAAGAACGCAAAAGGGACACGGTCTGACTTCCCGACGTCTCTGTGCTGAGCTGACGGTGTATTACTACGGGTCATTTGGAAAGGGAGGCTGGGAAAGTCTCCCTTAGGAGGACTGTTACTGTATGAAAGTCCTGTCTAGGCTAACTGTGACCTTCCAGTGTCATGAGACACTACTGTCTATCCTACCACTAAAAATCTCCAGGTGGGTCCCGGCAAGGTGACTCAGTGATTAGGGTTACTTGTTGCCATGGCAGAACCCCTGCAAGCCAGCCCTGCTGGGCCAGACAGTGACCCCGTCTCAAACCAGATGAGACAAAAATCACGAGGAAATACAGAAAGTGCTCACAAAGTGGAGGAAGCAACTGAGGTTCCTGCAGCACAGCCCCAGAGCACACGCACACGCACACACTTGCTTCTAAAAGGGCAGGAGGGTTATTTCTTATTTGACTCTTTTGTTCTCCAAATTATAAGATGCATTTTGCAATCAGAGAAAAAAAGCATGCTCATGAGCCAGCCAAATGCACAGTGATGGCGCCACTCCTGTAAGTGTCCCAGGTGAGCCCTGCGGGGCCCAACAAACCACAAAGGCTATACACTTCTGTTGAAAGCTCACACTTGTAAACATATAGAAAGGGGAAGGAATACAAACTCGCACACTTAGGCTGTATAATTACAGATTAAAACATTCCAAACGCAACGGTGACCTTCTCGTCTGCATGTCGGCATCCACAGCCGTGTGGTCAGTGACCTAGGGAGCTGGAGTGTTAGCCAGGCTTCATGGTACACGGCCTTCCCCCAGCACTTGAGAGATGGAAGCAGAAGGATCAGGAGTTCAAAGTCAGCCTTGGCTACATGGTGAATGCCCATAGATTACATGAGACCCTATTGCCTCCTAAACACACACACACACACACACGCATACACACACACACGCACATGAACACAATCACACTCACAGAAATTAGAGGGTTTTATTTCTCCATGGCCCTTCCATTTCTTTTAATGAAGCAGCTTACTTCTGCTCTTTCTCTCCAGACAGAAGCTGAGCTCAAGTCTGCAGAAGATTCAGGACTGATAACTGATGACAAGCATTTTAAGTTAATGCTTTCTGGGCATGGCATATGGAACCAGGTACCAAACATCAGGTCAAATTCCTCCCAGAAGCCGATAGATAGGAAAACTGGCTGCCTTTTCCTTCCAAATCTGCAAACACCACCAGCTCCTGTGGGCAGAGACACTCTTTTTTAATTTTTAATGTCAGATTTGTGCTTCCTGAGACACCCCTGGACAAAGCCATTGCCTATCTCTGAGTTACACTACAGTTCCTCAGAACACAGATGAAAAGCTGTCTCTTTGGCTAGAGGGTCTGGATTAGTTATAAGCTGTATTCCACTTCCTCTGTAAACGAGCCAACCCTTAGCTCCTCTAACTTTTCTGCAACAAGCAATATGGGATTCTAAGAGCCAGTCTTACAAGACTGTTGGGCTACTCACAATGAGCTGTAGAAAAATATATAATTGTGGGCCTCTAACACTTACTGTCCATAAACTACTGTGACAGGCTGGGGGCCATATCAGCAGATTAAAGAGCTTGCCTTGCAAGCATGAAGACCAGAACCCACATGTGAAATAGCTAGGGGTGGTGGTATGGGTGTATGAGCTCAGGACTGGGGAGGCGGAACTGGCAGAGATCTGGGGCTTGCTGGCTGGCTCCACCCAATTGGGAAATGCCAGGCCACCCTGAGGCCCTGTCTCAGAACCAATGTGGATGATTTTCTATGGAATGACACTGGAGGCTGACATCTGGCCCCACAGGCTTTCGTGCACACAGCCAAGGGCGTGGTCAACCATCTCTGATATCTGTTACCTAAAAAATGTTTTCCATCACCTGTGATTGGTTAATAAAGAGCTGATCAGCCAATTAGCTGGGCAGAACACAATTTTAACCCAAAAAGCCACATCTGTTATTTGTGAGGGTTTTTGACCCAAGTCAGGGGTCTGGGAGAGACCAGAGAGGGACCACAGGGTCAGAGTAAAGGGAGAAGGACAAAAAAAAAAAATGTAGAAAGGCCACGTGGATGGATCAGGAGGATTCGCCATAAGGTCTCGATGAAAGAGCAGCCATGAGGATACACATGGACCACAGTGAGCCAGGGCAAGCAAAGGGGCATTCGGCTGGTGTTAGCAGCCTAGCCGGGTTAGAATGGCTCAGAACCTGGCAGCTTAGTGCCAGCGGCTTGCTAATAAAAATACCAGGTCTATCTGTCTTTATTCAGGAACTAAAATAGGCTACAGTGGGTCTAGAAATGTCCTGCGGTTATTTAGGAGCAAAAAGGAGCGTAAGACAAACCCCCAAAGAATTACTTTTACACCCACAAACCTGTGACTCTTTACCCTCACAAATAACATATCTGGCTGTCTGGGTTAAATAACACAACATGGAGAGTCCCTGGCAACCTGATACAACAGCATGCATCTGTAGTCCCAAGCACTAGGGAAGCTGAGATCGGAGGACAGCTTGAGCCCAGGAGTTTAGGACTAGCCTGGGCAATAGAAAAAGACTCCTGCCTCAAAAATCAATCAAAAACTTAAAAATAATTCCTAAATAGAAACACATACTCTTTTTCTTTTACAGAATAAACCTAGAGCCACTAAGCCACATCCAGAGCACTTGAAAACTTTTACTCTGAGATAGGATTTTGCTAAGTTGCTCAGGCTGGCCTTGAACTTGTGACCCTCCTGCTGCAGCCTCCTCAAATTGCTGGGAGTACAGGAATTTATCACTAGCCCCAGCTATCTCATGTACTATCTTTTCTACAGAACACCAGCCAAGTTACTGATTTATGTGTGTGTGTGTGTGTGTGTGTGTGTGTGTGAATGTGTGTATGTGTGTGTGCATGTGTGTGCACCATATGTATGCAGAAGCCTAAAGAGGCCAGAAGAGGACATCAGATCCCCTGGAACTGGAGTTACAGGAAGTTGTGAGACTTCATGTTGGGGCTGGAACCAAACTTGGGTCTTCTGCAAAAAGCAGTAAATGTTCTTAATGCTGAGCCTTCTCTCCAGCACCACATTAGCCAAGTTATGATGGACAGATGGATGGACTGACAGATGGATGAACAAATGGAAAAAAAATATATATATATATAGAGAGAGAGTCCTGGACCAGTGGTCATAGGAAAAGAAAGGAAAAAAAAGAAAGAGAGAAAGAGCAGAAGGAAGGAAGGAAGGAGAGAGAACAATTTCTTTTAAGATTTATTTTATATATATGAGTACACTGTTACTGTTTTCAAACACACCAGAAGAGGGCATCTGATTCCATTACAGATGGTTGTGAGCCACCATGTGGTTGCTGGGAATTGAACTTAGGACCTCTAGAAGAACAGTCAGTGCTCTTAACCGCTGAGCCATCTCTCCAGCCCCCGAAAGAGCAAATCTTACAAGTCAGAGAGAGGGGATAGAGAGATGGCTCCACAGTTGAGAACACTGGATGCTCCTCCAGAGGTCCTGAGTTCAATTCCCAACAACCACATGGTGGCTCACAACCATCTGTAATGAGATCTGATGCCCTCTTCTGGCATGCAGGTGTACATGCAGATAGAGCACTCATACACATTAAATAAATAAATAAATAAATAAATAAATAAATAAATAAATAAAATCAATCTTTTTTAAGAGTCAGAGAGCTGTGTGGGATGAGAAATGAATGCCTACAGGTAAGCAGACAAGCACCCGTGCCAGCCTCCGGCATGGTGCTTTGTAGGGTCTTGGAAGAACATACCACGGGCCCACAGATCACCAATATTCACTACAGGTGAGTGGCTTTAGTGACACTCTGCATTACCCTCATCCTCCCGCCCCCGTGCTTGCGTCACTCTGGCAGAGCACATCACTCCTCCGTCCTGGTCCTCTCCTCCTTTCTAGCTCTGACTTTGCAGAGTCAACACCAAAGCACCAAGAGGCAAATGCTTGGCCTCCAAAAGAAGGTAAAGGATGACATCAATGTGGAAGGATAACTCAAGGACTAAAGCCTAAAAGGAGAAAGAGACAACAGACTCCGAGGATCCAGAGCAGGTCCAATGTGCTCCACGTTGGCTCACAGCTGCCCTCACCCCTGCCCGTCCTTGCCGTGCTCCTCGCTGACAGGCAGCTGCTCCACCCAGCGCCATCCTTTGGTGGTCACTTTTCGTGTGCCTCAAGAGAACGGGTCCCTCCCTTCCTTCTCACTTTGGTCTTTGCTTAATTATCACGTTGTGAGGGTTGGCACATGCTGTGATGCACAGACAGAGGTCAGATGACATCTTTGCGGAGATGGCTCTTTATTTCCATGTCCACGAGCTGTAAAGGTGTGAATGAGAAGAACCCTTGGTCCTCGGTTGGTGGCGCAGCCTCGCTGGAGGAAGTGTGCCACCGTGGGTGGGCTCTGAGAGTGAAAAGCCTCATGAACTCCCAGTTCACTTCCTGCCTCTGGCTTGTGGTTCAGGATGTGAACTCAAGGCTTCCTGCTCCGCTGACTGCTGCCACGCCTTCTTAACCACTACGGCCTCTCCCTCTGCAACCATAAGCCAAAATAAACTCTTCCTTTTGTAAGTTGCTTTTGGTCCTGGCGACACAGGAGAGCAACAGAAAAGTGACTGATACACATGGGCTCCAGGGGCCAAGTTCCTATGGCAGACAGCCTCTGTCAACTGCATTGCCTTGGAATCACAGTATAACCCATGTTGGCTTGAAGTCTGCAGCGGTTCTGTTAGACCCAGATTCAGTCACCACACGGTGGAAGGACGGAACCAATTCCAGCGGATTAACCTCTGACCTCCTCACACATGCAGTGGCATACCCAGGCCCATGCAGGCCCAAATCAGTAAGTGCAATTGAAAGAAAATTTTAATTCTCAGCAATCATTGTGCCTCAGCTCCCCAGCTGCTAGGATTTCGGGTGTAGGATTTCATGGTGCTAGGCTACCACCACATCTGGTTGCTTCCTCCCCTCTTTTGGATCGATGCCCTCTTCAGGATTCTGTGATATGCTACGAACCCATCTTTCTCTATCTCCTGCAAGCTCCTCTTTACCCTGCAGTGAACAGACGGAGTCCCGAGCTCCCCTCGCACACTACAGTTCCTCCCTGGGTAGTGGTCACCTTTTACCCTGGCTTTTTCCCACACATGCCTGTGACTCCCCACTGCGATCTATGACCCAGATCTCATCTGAGTTCCAATCTCAGACATGAAGCCATGTTTACAGCGCTGGCACCTGGACATCAGACAGCAGCTCCTACCCAACAGTGTCCAAACCAGGAAGCACGATCGCTGTATCCAGCTCTATCCAGTTCTTCCCCCAGCTCGGAAAACAGACCTGCAACTGTCTGGTCCCCGCAGGGCCACACTCTGGACGTCACCCCTGATGCTCTCTGTCCCTCTCCTCCCCAGTCAGAGAACTGTGGGGATTTCCCCTAGTTTGCTCTTTTTGTTGTTGTTGTTTTGTTTTGTTTCTTTTTTATTACCCACTTTATTTACTTTACATTCATTTCTTTATTTACATGGTTTGGGGGCACAAGGTCTTGTGTAACTCAGGCTGGCCTCAAACTATGAGTGTAGGTAAGGCTGACCTTGAACTCCAGTCCTCCTGCCTCCACCTCGCTAACTCTGGGGCTTCAGGCACCTGCCACCATGCCTAGCTGCACTTCCCCTCCTTCCCCTCCATGTCAGCGCTGGGACTGAGCCACACCCCAGACCCGTAGCTGCCTTCCCCGCACACGTGTATGGCACCAGCTCCTGCTCACGCCATTCTCAGGATATCCAAGCTCCGCACTTGCCACTTTCCCACCACTGCCCATCCACTGTCCTGTGCTGCGTCCACCCCGGCAGCGACCTCTCCCATGGACAAATCCAATGACTTCCCTACTGCCTTGCTGTTCTTGCCACTGACCCTTATCCCACTGAGCAACTAGGATCTTCCTTCCTCAGTGGCCTTCACCTCAACTTAGGATTCTATATGCATCCTTTCCTATCTGTGCCTCCCTCCCACCACACTGTAAGCTCAGAAAAGACAGGGAAACATCAGCCTTGAGCACTGCTGCACTCCAGGGTCTGTTATGTAACGTAAGTGACTTGTGAATTGGTTACTACGGAGTAGGTAAGAAGATTCTAGAAGTGGGAGGATGTGGACAGATGTGGACAGATGTGGACAGATGTGGGCAGGTGGGTGGGGCAGGAACTGTAGGAAGAACAGCCTGAATACAAGTAACACAACCCAGCTTCCACACATCATTAACTTCCAGTGGCCTCTAAGGACCATATGACCCTGCACGGAGAGGACAACCAAAGGACATTGAAGACCACAATTCTAATCTCTAAACAGCAAGGCTTCTTACGGGGTTTCATGAGCACAGCAGGGTCAGAGCAGGACCCTGGGCAGCTTTAGGAATCTCTGAGAAGATGAAATATGCCCAGGAAGAAACAGTAGGAAGGCACTGGGCACAGCACTGCGGCATTCAGGCTGAGTAAATACGTGGGGAGCCTGCAGGGGAGAAGCAATCAGAGCTGCTGCTGTAACTGCCTGTGTCAGAGGCGCTCGCCCACGCTCGCTCATGGAGGAGGTGGCGGCAGCAGCAGCAGCATGGTCCTGAGGATGACTGGGGCAGTTCCTGGTGTCCTCAACTCTGATCTGGCATTTGAAATGGGTGGTGCTGCTGAGGAGAGATACAAGCAAGTGACAGGAGTCTGCTCTCAGTCACCCAAAGCTCATGACAGTGGGAAGCTGTGTCCCGCAAGGCTCCACCTGTAGCCCAGCGCCCTGAGCCACTCTCAGGGTCCTCGCATCCTCCCTGCCTTCACCCATCCATCCTTCCAGTCCTTGAAGGACAGGCTCCAACCCACCTCTACAGGCACACCTTCTCAGCTTACCAGAGCCCCATGCAGACCCCAGTAAACAGAACAACTGTATAAAATTCACCTCTGTAAAATGTGGACATCCCGCCTCCCCAGCAAATGTGGGCAGCCTCGTGGACAGAGATGAAGCCATGAACTACGTGCTCCATACAGTTTCATCCTTCCACAGCCTGGCTGGAAGAGGCTAGCCCCTCAGTACTTGGCATACAGTGCCTTGTGACACTCACTGAGCCAGACGGCCTACTCATGTGGCCCCCGTCCCATCTGCCAACTGGGTGCCGTTCCAGGCACCTGGGCACTCCCACACACAGGGCTGTGATGGTGGAAGGTGGTACATTCGAGGACAGTTTGATGACCAGCTTGGAAGAAGACACAGCCCTGCCCTTCTGGCACAGAAGCAAACAGACTCAATCATCGTGGTTTGTTTGTCTGATAGGACTAATTGTAACAGTACAACTGAATGACCTTTTATTGTTCAGTGGTGATACGCAGGCTACTCCCAGATGAGTGTGGCTTTGTTTATGTCACCTGGTAAGGATCCCTTTCTCAGGAAGGTATGGTGCAACCAGCTTAAGGAAAGTCATCCAACAGGTTGTCCTTGGAAAACAAGATCCCTGCTAGAAAATGACCACAGTGATGGAAAAAGGAGGGTCTGAAGACATTGATACTGGAGCTGGAGATGTAGGTCTGGCACCTAGTGTGACAAGCCATCCCATAACCTCAGTTTGGCTGGATTCCATGAATGAGCCAGCCAGTCCTATACTACCCTCCCTCAGACAGGCAATACGAGGCAAGGAGGGGATGCTAGCGTGTTCACAGCGAGGGCTGAAGAGGCGCTCAGTGGATAAGAGCATTGGCTACTCCTGCAAGAGGAGTCAGGTTCAGTCCCCCAACACTCACACGGTGGCTCACAGTCATCTGTAACTGTAGTCCCAGAAGATCTGAGGCCCTCTTAGGAGGTCTGCAGGCACCAGGAGTGCACAGTGTGAACATACATACATACGTGTAGGCAAAACACTCACACACATGCGGTGTTTAAAGTAAACAAACCTGAAAGGACATAGCAAAAGGTAAAGACCGCAGGACGGTCAAAGCCGGGAAGAACCTCCCCTTCCTGCCCACACCAGCGAACCAAGTCAGTGGCCAGCCACGACCCAACCCACTGGACTGCAGACACGGTTCTGTCCTGCTGCTGCGAGGATGTGGCTGGCTGCACAGCTGCTGCACCAGCACCCCACCTCCATGTTCTGACACACATGAACCCACGATCCGGTCACAGTTGTAAGGCACTGGAATTCCACACAGACTCACAGACAGCCTGGGGGAGGGCAAGACCCAATTCTGGGGAGGCAGCAGGAAGGGCCTCCTTCCAATTGCTACAGACCAGCCCGCTGTCCCAGCGACACTGTCTGAAAACAAACGCCTCCATAATTCCCTAAGGCCTAAGCGTTATTGTCTTGTCCGTTAAACTTAACGCAAGCCACTCTTGCCCACTTCATCCTGCTAATGTCAGCGCAAGCACTTTACAAACTCTCAACTCTACACTTAGGCCTTAGACAAATAAAAGCAAATTACAAATGTGAAATTTGTGTCAATGAGCTTCATGACAATTTTTTTTTTAATTTGGTCATAATTACGGCATTTCTAGAAGAATGTCTGCTGACAGGATTGTGACCCAGTGCCTCCCGGGCGGTGTGGACATTATCTGCGGAAAGCAACAGAGAAGCAATCAATGCATTCATCTCAGCAGAATCATCTGCAAAGCATAAATCTGAAACGCTGTTCCCGGCGGCTCAGGTTGCTTTTTTTTTTATTCTTCACACACCTGATTTTACACCATCTGCAAGAGGGCAAGACAAACGCTGTTGAGGAAATTATATTTCTTGGCTGTCTGACTTTTATAAAATGCTCAGGCTAATTTCTGTAAACATAAGATTTACTGCACGAGCAAGAAAAACTGATACAGTTAAAAGTCCGTTTTTATTAAAGGGCGGTGTGGTGACCACAGCATTTTTTTTTTACACTGTGCGGCATCATAGTTACCTTATTGACACCTGTTTTACATTTACCCCCGACGAGTCTGTGTGCTTTTACTAATACACACGAGCGCTACACCTGTTCTATGGCGCCAAGAGCAGACTCAAGAGCCCAGGGACGACACTGTTGGCTGGAACTTCCCCTTCTCGGGGGACAGTAGACCAGTGTTCCCGCCAGACAGGCCCTGAAACTGCAGGGAAGAAAGTCCAACGTGAATGCCAACAAGCAGCACAGACAACCTCCATCAGCTTACTGAGTTTGGGGTCACACTGGCTTAAGTGCAGCCATCTCTATCGCGTGCTGGGACCTGTGGAAGCCAGAAGGGGGCGTGAGACCCCCTGGAGCTAGAGCTGCAGGTGCTTGTGAGCTGCCCTGTGTGGGTGTGAAGACTATACCCAGGTCCTCTGCAAGAGCAGCACATGCTTTAACCGCTGAGCCAGATCTCAAAGGACACTCCTCTGCTTCTGTTCTACTTTGGTCACAAAAGCCACCACTGGCCACTTTAAACCAAAGTACTATCTGGGACAACCATGAATTTTTAGCTTACCCTGTCAGAAATTCAAACAGCAGCCTATACTTTCAAACAAAAATGACACATACTACCTACACGGGAAGAGCATCTCTGTGGCTGGGGGCAGAAGATGGGGTACAGAGGGGGTACTATCAGCATCGGATATCCTCTCAGGTGTAACAACAGACTCGAGCCTTTGATGTGCACAACAAGGAGCAAATGGCTGCCAATTCTCCAGCACAATTTTTTTTAATTATCATTTTACTTTTATGTGTATAAGTATTCTGTATATATATATATATGTGTGTGTAAATATATATATATATATATATATATATATATATATATATATATATATACATACCAGATGCAGGCCTAGTGCCTGCAGAAGCCAGACAAGAGCACTGGATCCCCTGGAAGTGGAGTTACAGATGGCTGTGAACCACCACGCAGATGATGAGACTTGAACCTGGGTTCTCTAGAAGAGCAGCCAGTGCTCTCAACCACTGAGCCATCTCTCCTGCCCCTCTTCAATGCACATCTTTAAAAAGAAAGTATGCCACTGTAACATTCAGCGGTGCTCATACCCACTGTTTTGGCCCAGCAAGAGACACATGTTACAAACCTCCAAACCACTGCTGGGTACCCAAAGCACCACCACCACGGAAAGCATGCCTGCCATGAAGCAGGCATTCACTTGTGCTCCCCCACCCCCACCCCCACCCCCACCCCCTCTACAGCTCCAGCAATCTCTCAAAGGCCACAAAGGCCAAGGAATAGGTCGAGAACAAATGAAGCTCGCTGCTTGCCTTGCAAAAGGTGTTATTCCCAACTACTGGGTCAGACAACATAAAAGCGTCCCCTTTGGGAGGGAAAGCTAGGACAAGCCAGTTCGTGGGATTCAACCTCTGGAAGCCAACTGCTATAGCTGGCTGGCAGGCCACTAAGAAGCAGTTTGATCAAGAGGCACGGGACGTCATCCAGCAAGAAACCCCACGGAGCCTCCACCTACAGTGTAGTGCCTGGCCAAGCGGCTTGCCCATTCCTGATGCTGAGTGTGTGACCCACCACAAGGATGGCCCCAGGCACCCAAGGGTGAGGGAGCAGGGACAGCCTGCCCAGGGCCAGCCTGGGCTCCTTCGCTGCAGACTCCACCTGCTGGTACTGACAGAAGCTGCTCCCTGGGTTCTGAAACCTCACAGGCTGCACTTCTAAAACTAAAACATCCTCATGTTGAAAGTTTCCTGCTCACCTCATCATCCATCACCCAGTTTCACGGTCTGGAACCTACACCGACATTTCTAAGTGATATCTCTGTTCCTTCAGGCCTCTGCAGGTGACAGATGCCCAACAGGTTTATGTCAGTTACAGACTCTCCCTCCTTGTGTCTACAGCCGAAAAGCAAAACTCCTTCGGAAACGCCAGCCCCACCCTCTCAGAACCACAGCGCTCTGAACATGGCAACTCCTCGCCTTGAGACCAAAATGTCCCAGAGTGTCACTTACCAGCACCATCATGTGACCACAGCATACCACAGAGCTGACAAAACACACCAAGGGGTAGACAGACCAAAGATGGATGCCTGTGGTCACTTCACTAACTATACCGGAGAAGCGGGGGAATTCTCACATTTACAATCAGCAAGTGTTTATCCCCATTTAAAATAGCGAATGAGTTCAGATTATACAGGACTAAGCACCTTTTAGAATAAAACCTCTGGGGGTGGGGGTGGGGGAATAAGATCAAGTGTATTCTGCTGGCTACTTATTATAACAAAGCCTAGAAGAGCCCTAAGCTTAGCAGAACATGTTTGTATCCAAGGCAAGATCACTGAAGGCACTCTGAAAGTGTGTAGCTCATCTTCCACAACAATAAATGAAACAAAGAACAAAGCTTGTGGTACCACTTGACACACACTAATAAGCAAGCCACTTAAAATCTGTAACCCTCAACCAGGTGTAACCCTCAAAGGCTTTGTTTTGTTTATCGTTTTGAGACATAGTCCCATGTGGTCCCCACTGGTCTTGATCCTTTGGCTTCCGGCTCCCAGCTACTGGGGTTACAGACTGCACCACTGCACCTGGCTAAAAGGCTTCGTGTGGAGCTGCAAGGACAGTTCGGCAGTCAAGTGCACACTGGCTGTTCTTGCAGAGAACCTGGTTCAGTTCTCAGCACTACACAGACGCTAACAACCGGCTGTAACTCCAGTTCCAGGGGATCCATTGCCCCCTTCTGGCCTCTGTAAGCCAGAATGCATATATAGGTGTAGTACACAGACATAGCACACAGCTAAAACACTCATACATATAAAATAAAAATCTTTTTAAAAGATTTTTTAAAAATAAAGTCTTTTTAAAAGACTTCACATAATAAAATGAAAAGACTATTTAAAGAACCAAAACAAACAAACAAACAAAACAAAACAAAACCGTAGGTGTTGCACACCTGAAATCCTAGAACCTGCGTATCAGGCAGCTAAGACAGAAGGATCAAAACTCTAAGATTAGCCTAAGCTACCTGGTGAGATCCTGCCTTAAAAAATTAAAATAAAAATGATGAGTTGTTAAAAATCTGGAAAGTGGAGGTAGGCAGATGCCTCAGTGACTAAGAGTGCTTGCTATGCAAGATCAGAACCTGAGTGGTACATGTGTGGTGGTGTACACTCGTGCACATGTGTGTGTGTGTGTGTGTCTGTGTGTGTGCATGTGTGTATCTGTATGTGTACATGTGTGTGTTTATGTTCGTGTGTCTGCTCTGTGTGTGTCTGTGTGAGTGTGTCTATGGGTGTGTCTATTTGTGTGTATTTGCATACTGTGCATGATGCAGGTACGTCCATAAATACCCATGCAAAGTCCAAAATAAGAATTCCAATGTCTCTCTCTCTCTCTCTCTGTTTCTCTGTCTGTGTGTGTGTGTGTGTGTGTGTGTGTGTGTGTGTGTGCGTTTGTCTTGTGTGTGACTTTGTAAGAGAGTGTTTCTCACTAACCCTAAAAGGCAGGGCCTAGATGCTTATGCCTGTAACTCCAGCACTATGGGGCAGATGGAGAGACAGGTGGACCCCAGTAATTCTCTGGCCCCAGCCAGCCTAGCCCAAACAATGGGCTTCCAGCTCAGTGAATGACCTTGTCTTAGACAATAAGGCAGAAAGAAAAAGAGAAAAACATCCGAATTCCTGTTTTGGCCTTGTGGCACATTTGTATACCCACACCTGTACCTTCACACACATACAATACAAACACACACACACACACACATACACACACACACACACACACACACACACACACACGCCTGAAAGCAGCAAAAACAGCACAGGCCCACGGAGCTTTGAACGACCGAATACCAAACTTGCACATAAGCAGCACTGTATCTAGTAGCTAAACTTCTAGGTTAGGACCACAGAACCTAGGTTTGAAGTTCACAGGCCTAGAGTAAGGCCAACCAGAGACAGTGCTTAAAGTATGCAGAGATAGGATGGCTTAGTGGTTAAGAGCATTTGCTGCTCTTCCAGAGGACTTGAGTTCAGTTCCCAACCCTTACATCAGGGGGTTCACACCCACCTATAATTCCAGTTCCAGAGGACCTCAAGACCATTTTCGGCCTCATCTGGCAACCACACTCATATGCACATACCTCTACAGAGAGGTATTTTATATGCATATTGGCATTACTCTAGGCTCCTCTGCCTCCCAATTCAGCAGAGAAG
Organism: Mus musculus; assembly: GCF_000001635.26. Classification (NCBI taxonomy): domain Eukaryota; kingdom Metazoa; phylum Chordata; class Mammalia; order Rodentia; family Muridae; genus Mus; species Mus musculus. The sequence goes on along the minus strand of NC_000079.6, from coordinate 55,735,906 downwards.
GCAGGCGATAAGCTAAAGAACAGGCCCATGGTGTGAGCTAGTGAGGATGCCGTGAGAAACCAGGGAGGGGGCTGAATAAAGGGCAAAGGGCAAGGCATTCACTTTCTTCTTTTCTGCTGGGGTTTGAACCTAAGATGCTGAACATGGTAGGCTTGTGCTCTACCACTAAACTATATATAAAATTTAAAAATAAGTCTTTTTTTAATCAAATGTACTTAAAGATATTTAACAGTATATGCAGACACCACACTGTAAATACATATTAGACTTGTGGGAAAAGACTAGAGCAATAATAAGAAGGGGCGTTCTGGTAGAAGCTTCCACATTACATCATCTTACTATCACGTTACACTAACACTATTCCTACAACTCAAAAGTGCCCTGCCATACTCTGTCTCAAAAAAAAAATATATATATACACACATATATACACATATACACTTTTGTATATATATTTATATATGTTCTATATATATAGTGTATGAGTGTGTGTGTGTGTGTATGTGGTGCACTATGGGGTGCAAGTGTGTAGGCCAGGAGACAACTTTAGGGAGCCAGTTCTCTCCTTCCAGCATGAGGGTCCTGGGGACTGAACTCGGGTCATCAGGCTCAGCGGCAAGTGCTCTTACCTGCTGAGCCATCTCACCAGCCCACGTTTTGGATTATTCTCTGAGTCAGAGACCAGGCTGATGTCCCACTGGTGGTCTTCCTGGCCTAGTCCCCGAAGGCCTCCTAAGGTCTCCAGGTGTGCGCCCCACAGCAGATGCTGATCCGCTGTGAGCATAACAGCAACAGCAGCAAAGCTATCCTGTGACCATCGTGAGATAGGAAAAGCAGGAGACTGTGATGATATCCACCCACAGACAGGCATGAGAGGGACCAGTGCCACACACTGAAGTCCCTGCATACCGGCTAATGCCTCCTTCTCTATTTAGCCCTATCTCCTCCTTTGTCTAGCCTCCCTGAAGACGAGATTCATAAAGTGCTGAATCACAGACCTGCCCTTTCCCTAGCAACACCAACCGAGGGCAAAGCTGGTTCCTCGAGATGTTCCGAACCTGCTGGTGCAAACTGAATTTCACCACCAGGTCTTTAACGCTCTTCCTAGGATGCTGCACACAGTGTGTCCTCTCCCTCTCAGTGACCATGAGTGACAGGGTCCTCCTTGCTAGTTCCAGGTGTGTCGTGGTTGTGTGTGGGTAGGGATAGGGTGGTCACACCACCAGTGGCAGCTCAGGCCACTCTCCAGGTAGAAGTCACAGAGCCTGCTGGGAAGCGAGTCCCAGATGTGTGACTGACGCTGGCTCCCCTTCCTAAAAGCCGAAGGAACCATGACAGTGAGCGATGACACAGTCAGTCCAAGATGCCCTGCCCAGCTTTCCTCCCACACCGGCTTCAGTGCACCCGAGGACCAACTCAGGGCAGAGCCCCAGGCAACACCACTCGGTACTTTAAGCCACATGTTCAAGCCCAATAAATTAGCCCAGGCTTAAAGGAGTCAAGCTGTACACATGTAAGAATTTTAATAAGCTCGGAAAAGGCTACCTGGAGCTATGTACAGCTTACTGTACCAGCGAGGCTCCCAGCCACCAGCCAGCGCGCTAAGCCCCTGACGAGAGCCGCAGAGCTCATGAGGTGGCAGGGACAGGGAGTAGTTTTGGTCCATGCTTTCTCAGGAGTTGGGGACTCACAGCAAATGGCTGGCAGCCAGACAACAGAAAAACAGAACAGGGCAGACAACTCAGTAGAGCCTTGGGCATTTACCAGAAAAAAAAAAAAAAAAAAGTTGCTCACACACCCTTTTGAAACCAGCAAACACTGTAATCAATGTCTACATGGTAATCAACGGCTGTTTGCGCTCAGAGCCAGCCATGTTACGCACGATGGAGAGCTAAGCAAACACGGTCTCTGACTTCTAGATGCCAACACCTGACATAAATAAAAACAATAAATCTGTCCAAAGGATTACTAAAGTAACTGGGCAAACATGAACCAGCCCAAAGCAATGACCTCACACAGAAGCAGCGAAGTACTCGCGAAGGCTAGGTCATGGGAGACGACGCTCTGAACAGGGTGGGGCCCGAACAGAACAGTTACCTGTGAAGGCAGTCTCCAAGGCGGAGGCCAGAGTCTGAGGAAATGTTCAAGGGCTGCGGGCCAGAAGGGGGCGGGAAGTAGAGAGTGCAGCTTAGAAGAGAATTTAGAGGCACAAATAAAAGGAGATTTTTTTAAGTGCCCTGAAAAAGTAGAGATAGCAAGCAGGTTATGTTTCTCAACTGGCCTTATCCACACACCCTTCTAATATATAGAAAAACACTCATATGCTTATTTATTGATATTGAAAATTTAGGAAAAGGCTAAATATCTCACCCATCCCTAAATCAAAACTATAGCAGCTTCAAGATCTGATATTCACTCATTCTCATTCTGTCTGTCTGTCCCCCCACCCATCTGTCTGTCTGTCTGTCTGTCTCTCTCTCTCTCTGTGTGTGTGTGTGTGTGTGTGTGTGTGTGTGTTGGATAGAGTCTTCCATCTCGGATAAGGCCAGAACTCACTATGTAGTCCAGGCTAACCTGAACTAACAATCCTGTCTCACTTTCCCAATTGCTGGGATTACAAATGTATACCACCACCCAGTACTGATTTTCTATGTAACCCAAAAATCAAACCTTGCCCAGAGCTAGAACGGCCCGTCAGCAGAGATGGTCTCTGTCATCAACTCATAAGGAAGAGAGGATATGGATCGTAGTCCACATGCCACCAGACAGAAAGGAGCCACAGAAACAGTAACAGGACATGCAAACGGAACCTGGCACATCAGCGGTTCGCAGGAATTACCTGATTGAAATTTTTGAAGGAGAACTCTTTGTAGATGGCATCTCTCTCACTCAGTTCCGACCACCCTGCTGCTTTCAAGCCAGGAATAAGTTGGTCCCTCTCCTCTGCCGTCAACCACTGTGCATCTGAAGACTAGGGAGAAAACATATTTCCTGTCTGCAAGGGTAGGCGTTTATTTAAACTCTTTCCATAAACGGATACCTCTTTAGATTATGATGCTTTGTAGGAAAAAAAAAATCTCAAGGGAAACAAATTCTAGCTATCTCTCATTCCTTTTTTCTCAAGACAGACAAACTGTGGGCTGTACAGAGGATGGCTGGTGTCCTGTCTCCTACTCCAAGTGCCGCCTCAGACGCCACAATTCAGCAACTCTGGTTTATTACAGATATGCCTAAGACTGTCACGAACCTTCCTAGATGTTACATGATTCCAGGATGCACAAAAGAGGCAAACAGCTCTTTAAGGAAGCTGCTGGTGGGACTTGTTTTAACTGCTGGCTTGATGTTCTGTGGATGGACTTCTAGCACCTTCCGTCTCTGCAGCTCACTCACATGGTGAACTACTTAGAACGTTGTGGAGGTTTGAACATGAATGGCCCCCACAGACTCATGTATTTGAATTCTCATCCAATAGGAAGTAGCACTATTAGAAGGTGTGGCCTTGTTGAAGGAAGTGTGTCACTGTAGGGAGGTCTCATATGCTACATCCAGTTGGCTTACAGTCTCCTGCTGCTGCCTGCAGATGGAGATATAGAACTCTCAGCTCCTGCAGCACCTTATCTATCTGCAGGCCACCATGTTTCCCTCCATGATGACAATGAACTAAACCTCTGAAACTGTAAGCCAGCCCCAATCAATCGCTGTCCTTTATAAAAGTTGCTGTGGTCATGGTGTCTCCTCATAGCAATAGAACACTAACTAAGATAGATGCCTATTCTCTCTCTCTCTCTCTCTCTTTGGGTTTTTTTTTTTTTTTTTTTTTTTTTTTTGGTTTTTCAAGACAGAGTTTCTCTGTGTAGCCCTGGCTGTCCTGGAACTCACTTTGTAGACCAGGCTGGCCTCAAACTCAGAAATCCGCCTGCCTCTGCCTCCCGAGTGCTGGGATTAAAGACGTGCACCACCATGGCCGGCTCTCTTTCTTTTTTTTAAGATTTATTTAGTTTATGTCTATCAGTACACTGTAGCTGTCTTCAGACACACCAGAAGAGAGCATCAGACCCCATTACAGATGGTTGTGAGTCACCATGTGGTTGCTGGGAATTGAACTCAGGACCTCTGGAAGATCAGTCAGTGCTCTTAACCCCTGAGCCATTTCTCCAGCCCATCTACTCTCTCTCATATATAATGAAAACCTTCTATGGGAGGTGGGGGGGACCAAGCATATACATCCATGAAATTTCGTGTAAGAGCCTCTGGAGTCCACAGCCCCTCTACCACAGGCAAAAAGGCTTTGCCTTGCTGTTAAAAGCACCTGTAAAACAAACTCCCTCTGTGTGTCACCGGACCAGCCAGAGCATCCACGGTACCTGCCTGCACTGTCCCCTCATTCCTCACTCATTTCTGGTAGTCACCACTCAGACCTTTGGCCATTTGACCAGTGTCTTTCATAGCTAACTTAAAACACTGAACACCATAGACACACTACTATAAACTGTGAACACAGCTTCTCATTCCAGCTTAAGAGCCTCAGCTCCTTACAGGGCAGCTACCAAGCTCCAGTTAGACATTCTTTTTTTTTTGGGGGGGGGCGAGTGAGGGGGTGGGAGGTTGGTTGGTTTTTTGGGTTTTCGAGACAGGGTTTCTCTGTGTAGCCCTGGCTGTCCTGGAACTCACTTTGTAGACCAGGCTGGCCTCGAACTCAGAAATCTACCTGCCTCTGCCTCCCGAGTGCTGGGATTAAAGGTGTGCATCACCACTGCCCAGCCCAGTTAGACATTCTCATCTAGACTCTCTCTGAAAAGACTGAGCTAATGCCGAAGGCCCTGGGGGTGGAAGACAGAGCTGCATGCTCCAGATTCCATATATGAAGCTGCAACTCACTTCTGCTTCTGGACTCCTCAAACTTCTGATCACAGACATTAAAACCGTCAAGGCACAAAAACTTGTCCTGTGCCAACGCCCGTTTTCTAGTTTGTTCTCCCTGATTCAGCAGCTATTGCCTCCCACTACAAAGGGAAGAATGACAATGGATCGTAAGCAAAAACATTCAAAGGCCTGGAATCCAAAATAAGCACTTAATGTTCAGAATTAAGAGCCAGGCGTGGTGGCACACGCCTTTAATCCCAGCTTTCAGAAGAAAGAGGCAGGTGGCTCTCTGAGTTTGAGGCCAGCCTGGTCTACATATCAAGTTCTAGTACAGCCAGGGCTACACAAAGAAATCTTGTCTCAAAAAAAAAAAAAAGAAAAGAAAGAAAGAAAAAGAAAAGTTCTGAGTTCTCTCTCTCTCTCTCTCTCTCTCTCTCTCTCTCTCTGTGTGTGTGTGTGTGTGTGTGTGTGTGTGTGTGTGTGTGTGTGCGTGTGTCTTTGGCTGGGTAGCCGTGGTAAGTTCTCACTAGCCCAGGTTTCACCCTGCCTCAGCCTCCTCAGTACTAGAATCATAGATAAACACCACCAAACCCACGGAGTTCGGATATTTTCCACACAGGGGTCGACTATAGAAAACACTCCCACCTGTCTATCACTTAACTACTTAAGGCCACTCAGAGCATTTCAGGAAAGAAACAACTGTTAGATTTTCACAGGGATCTGACATCAAGGAAAACCATGAAGCACACTATGGGCTATGCCAATGTTATTCAGAGGCCGTAGAATGGACCGTACTGTGGTCATCCAGAGGCCATAGAATAGACTGCCGTGATCATCCAGAGACTGTAGAATAGACTATGCCGTGATCATCCAGAGGCTCTAGAATGGACTATGCCGTGATCATCCAGAGGCTCTAGAATGGACTGTGCTGTGGTGATCCAAAGGTTCTAGAATAGACTATGCTGTGGTCATCCAGAGATTGTAGAATGGACTGTGCTGTGTGATCCAGAGGCTCTAGAAGGCACTGTTTTTCTCTGATGCTAGGCTATCCACAAGCTTATGGAGATCAAAGTATGCAGGCTCACTCATACAGGATGTCCACCCAACAACAGGGATCGTGGAAAGGACTGGAATGGGGCCGCTTCGGCTACATAACACCAAGGGCCCTGCAAAGACGTGCCTTCAACAGAACCCTTTGCTTGCTTGTTTGTTAACTGTTTTATCTTCTAAAGAGTTATTTACTTCTATTTTATGTGTTTTGCCTGGGCATATATATGCACTGTGTTGCTGATAGAGGCCAGAAGAGGACATCAGACTCCCTGGTACTGAAGTTACAGATGGTTGTGAGCCACCGTGTTGGTACTGGAATGGAACCCAGGTCCTCTGCAAGAGCAGCCAGTGCTCTTGACTGCTAGGCCATCTTTCCAGCCTCCAGCACAGTCCTTTGTAACAGTCTGGGAATGCTTTTCACAGACATGGAGGGAGATGTAAGGAACCACAGGAGGTAGACAGTGTAAGCGATTGGCTTTCTAACTTATTACTGTTGCATGCTAAGCTTGGCCTCTCTGGCTTCCAGGTTCCTTGAGTCTATACAGGGTTGGACAGTATCGAAATGCTAAGAAATGGTTTGGTTGGTTGGTGGGTTAGGTTTTTTTGTTTTGTTTTATTTTGTTTTGTTTTATTTTGTTTTTCGAGACAGGGTTTCTCTGTGTAGCCCTGGCTGTCCTGGAGCTCTCTCTGTAGACCGGGCTGGCCTCGAACTCACAGATCCACCTGCTTCTTTCTCCTGAATGCTTGGATGAAATATTTGGTCTTTGAAAGACTTAAAGAGATCTTTCACGGGGCTGGTGAGATGGCTCAGCGGGTAAGAGCACTGACTGCTCTTCTGAAGGTCCTGAGTTCAAATCCCAGCAACCACATGGTGGCTCACAACCACCCATAATGAGACCTGATGCCCTCTTCTGGCTCATCTGAAGACAGCTACAGTGTACTTATATATAATAATAAATACATCTTTAAAAAAAGAGAGAGAGATCTTTCACTAAGCACAGTAGTATATGCTTTAGTCTCAGTTCTCAGGAGAAAGAGGCAGGGGGATTTCTGTGTTTAAGGCCAGCTTGGTCTACATCCCCATTATTAGGTGGAAGGAAAGACAGGGATGAGGAAGGGAGGAAGAGCTGAAAGGAGGGGGAAAGGTCGTAAATGTGATGGTGCCCAAAACAGACTCTGACACACAGCAGCCATTCCAATCAATCTGTCTACTCATTCCTTCCCAGGCACCATGGTTTTGTAAGGTCACCAGCACCTTAGGCAGGAGCAGGCCCTAAAACTCACCTAGGTTGCAGCAATCGAGTTGTACAGAAATCTGAGCTAGTTTACATGTTTTATAGTAAAGCAATTTCACATCGAGGGTGGTGGCACAGGCTTGTGTTCTCAGGACTTGGGAGGTGGAAGCAGGAATGTATCTGAGTTCAAGGTCGGCCTTAGCTACAAGAAACTCATCCATTAAAAACAAAGCAAAATGAAATGTCATTCCTTCTTTTATTGGAAGAAAAGAATCAGGTAGGAAAGGGAGCAGAGTTTAGTGTACCTGAATACATCTGTATGAAAATTATTTTAATTAAATTAATTTTTAAAATGTTAACCAAATGCAATGACTAGTCCTGGATTACACCAGGAAACAAAAAAATCTCTAAAGTCATTAGTCAAAAACAATGGACGTTATCAGCATAATTTTCTGACTTCAACAATTCTACTGTGTAATATAAGAAAAATATTTATTTGGGGAAATTCATTATAGAAATTTTACAGGAAAATAAATTATGTCTACGAGTTCTTCATAAAAACGTTGTCAAATAGGCTCTAGTGAGCGCCCGTAAAGGAAACGGTGAGTTTCATGCTGCATTTTCCACTAGATGGAGCTGCGTGTTAAAAAAAACTTACCCTCGGCTAACTCTCTCTCCCCTCTACCCCTCACACTCTCAAAGTACACCTCAGACGGTCTCCCAGCACTCCTCGCCGGCTGCGCCGTAATCCTCCTGCCTCAGCCTCGCCAGATGTAAGAATTACAAGCCGCAACGCACAGGCAAAATTCTAAAATCTGACAGAGTAAGAAAACGAAATGTCCTCTTTAAAAGTGGTGAGGGAAAAAAAAATCGATGTGCCCTTCAAAAACGGGAAAAGGGCGTGGAGGGGTTACTAACTCTTCTAAAGCCCCCTGACCAAGAACAACACGGTTAGCTGGTCACTTAGGTCCTGGTCACCCCAGGACTGCTCGCAGCCCACAGAATGGCTTCGCAACTAAACGTCACATTTGGATTTGTTTTTTCCCACGATAATGTTTCCGGTGAGCACGCTCAAAAACTACGGCAGAAGCTGTCTGGGTGTTCTGTTTTGTTTGAGGCAGGGTCCACTACGGAGCCCTGGCTGGTCTCGAACTCACGGATGTCTCCCAGCCTCGTCCTCCCCCGCGCGGGGGCTATGGCGTGTGAGCTGCGGGTCTGCGCGCGCAGTCGCCCCCACGCAGCAGAAGGAACGAAGGCCCGGTGGCTCGCCCGGGCCGCACTCACCATGGCCGCCCTGCTCGCGCCCGGGCTGCGCAGCGCCGCCAGCCACCGCCCCGCGCTACGCGCTCCCACCGCCGCTACAGCCACCGCCGCTGCCGCCACCATGGTCCCGGGCTGCCCGGCGTGCTGCCTGACGCGGCGCAGGCACCGAAGGCCCCCGAAGGGGATGGCCGCCGCGCCCGCGGGAACTCTTTGCAGACCGAGCGCCCTCTGCGCGCCGGGCCACCGCTGCTGTGCTCAGGGCTTAAAGACCCGGCTGCCGCGACCCGGAACGCCGCGCTGAGCTCGCTCCTCTCTGCAGCTCGACCATGCTGCATGCACAAGTGCATTACCCACCCAGGACGGGTGGAGACAACTCTGTTCCCTTACATGCAGGTCCTATGTGTGTATATTGATCTTTATTATTCTTTTGTCATTTTTTTTCTTGCGATGTAACTGACAATAAAATTCATTTTAAAACCCATGCTGGGTGGGGGGGGTAGGGGCGGGGCTTAACTTAGTGCTGAGTTTTGAGTAAAATGTTGCAGCTTTTAGCTCGATTTGTATCTTTTTGGTTTTGGGTTTGTTTTTTTTTTTTTTTTTAAAGATTTATTTATTTATTATATGTAAGTACACTGTAGCTATCTTCAGACACACCAGAAGAGGGCGTCAGATCTTATGACAAATGGTTTTGAGCCAGCCACCATGTGGTTGCTGGGACTTGAACTCAGCAGTCAGTGCTCTTAACCACTGAATCATCTCTCCAGCCCCCTCATTTTGGTTTTTTTACTAGGTAACTTTGTTGTATTCCTTTCCTGAGACAGTTTCATGAAGCCAGGTAGAGTTGCAGAGGCTGGCCTGGAACATCCATCTCCACCTCCCAGAAGCTGGGGATTTTGGACGTGTCACCATGCACTATCCTGTTAGTTTTTCTAAATTAGCACATTAATATTACCAATTTGCCAGTTCTCTCCTCCCACCGTGTGGAACACAGGGATCGAACTCAGATCTTCACACTTGGTGACAAGCACCTTTATCTGCTAAGCCATCTCAGCGGCCCATGTCATCTCTTTGCTGTGTCCTAAACTAGACCAGACTCAACCTCCAGGCAAGGACAGGGTTCTTAACTTCCTTTGGATCTCAATCTAGCTGTGTGCTAGTATATGACTGGGCAATGTCTGTGCTCTAGCACAGAATTAACATGTTTTAATTAGAATTAGGAGTTTCTCCTAAAGTCTGCCATTCCCAGAAACAAGCGAAACCACTTTGAATTGTTTCAGTGACTTTATTTTTCACCTGGTCCTGTAGTAGACCTGCACTTCCCGTCCTAGCCCATACTTCCCATCTTAGCTCCTCTTCTGAGACAACACTTTCCTGTTTGACGACACTAGAAAAGAAATTCATTATGTTCAAGTATTAAAAAGCAACAACAGTCAATTCTAGTGGACATTTTTGTACCTGCTAGTTGTCATAGGAAAAACACATTTATATGAAATCTTTTCAGCTTTTCAGTAGTCCAACAAGAACATGATTCTTGAATCTGATTTCCGTTGCAAGTCCACACATTTAGCGACTGTAATGCTAAGTCCACAAAGGAGGGGCTGAGACCCCTCTTGTTCCAGTTCAGTTCTGTCTTTACTCTGCGTGTTCCTGTTCTTGTCCTGGAATCAGCCACCGAATACTCTCAGTGCGGATGGTAGCATACATAATGAAACTAATTAAAAAGAACAAGGAAAACACCAGCAACCAATCCACAGTCTTTATCAAAGTGCTGGGGAGAGGGCCCATCTGGTCAGCCTGCGTTACCACCACATTTTTCTTGGCTTCTATACCTGAAAGAGAAATTAATTGTTTCAAATCAGAAAGAAAACACATCTGAGGCTTGTCTGAAGTATGATGCACGGCATGCAAAATGACAAGCGACCCTAAAATAAACACCATCTCAAGCATATCTTGGAAGGATTTCACTTGTGTGTCAGTGTGATTTTCTTTCCTCCCACCACATCAAAGGATCGGGAATCCTTCCAGCCTTTCAAAGCTAAAACTCTAGAATTTCTGACTCCTTGGAGCTTTTCTGGTCAATGTACTCTTAAGAGTCACCTTCTGTTCTCTTAAGACCAAAGTTCAACAAAATAAAGCTACTCTCAGAAGTTCCCACAGGTTATCAAGATGCCTTTAAATGAGTTCATGGAAGACAGTTACCCACCACTGGACAGTGATCAAAGATGCCAGGCACCTAGAACTCCTCTGCAATCACCAAACACAATGGCTTTCTCTCCCAGTGGACTGGTGAATCAGGGCCCAGCATGAGGCTCAGAATTCCCAGCAACCCTAAGGCACTCAGTTACTCTGAGATAACCTGAAATAAGGAGAGTCTTTGCTCTTTGGTGTCAGAAAGAAATGAGAACACCATGCCCTGAGGAGCGTTCCAATCTGCACTCATTTCTAGTAAGTGCCCCTCAGGGGGAAGAGGGAGGCTGGAAGTCACGGCTAGACAGCTGTGAGAAAGAGGAGTTTCCCAGGAACACAGTTCTTCCACTCACCACAATCAAGCCTTTACAAGGAAGAAACAATAGGGCCATATGTTTTGGCAAACACTAAGGAATTAAAGCAACTTCTTCAAATGGATTAAAAAATGGAACTCAGCATAATAAAAATAACTAAGTCATAAGCACGCCCAACAATTCAGCTAAAGTTTATAATCACAATAGCTAGCTGCAGTGCTGCAACTAACAAAGATCCTCATGAGTTCCAGGCCAGCCAGGGCTACACAGAGAAACCCTGTCTCAAAAAACCAAACCAAAACAAAACAAAACAAAAAAAAAAAAGCCTTCCTCCCCCGGATGTTATTTCTACATACCCGTCTGATTGAAAATGAAGATTTTCAGTGTTTCCAGGGTGCGATCTGTATGGTTAAACCTTGCCATTGGTTTAGCTCCTTGAAATAACAAAATGTTAGGGACAGCTACAGTGCCAAATCTGGTAGAAAGGCTGTAAGACAAAGAAGGCAGTTAAGTTAGAAAGCCCTACAACGAATGTCCTCACGTGGCTTCCCTGGGAGAATTGGTAGATATCAATGAAAAGTTCCTTATGACCTGTGGTTTTGGAAGTCAAACTTTTGACTTTTGCTCTGTTCCTTGCCACAGCCTTATGGTTCGGGGCTGGGGCAGTCCTGTTCTGCAATCCAAGTCAGTTGGTATTAGCACATAATTCCAGCCATGACCCAGCAATTCCAAATGTCAAAACAACACAGACCAGAAAATTCTAATTCATGGATGAAGCACCGTGTGTCAATTTTCTTGACAGGAAAAAAAAAAAAACAAACTTCAAACTTTAGAATGGCCATCCCTTCCTTCCAAAAAGATCAGCATACAGTAAGCAATTCTTTCCCAGATTGGTGCAAAGAAATTCTGACTCAATCTACACAGCGGAAGGCTCGAAACTAGGGAGGGAGGACTTAGCAGAGGTGGCCTGCAGGCTTCTTTTGCCTTCACTTGGCCAGTCCGGGTTCTGGCAGTGGTCTGAGGACAGAAGCAGCTATGACCTTTGGGGACACTGCTTAACCCCGCCACGCCTCAGTTTCTCCCAGCACTAACAAGCAGTGTTGGATGAGCAATGTCACTATGTCATTCTGATGCTGCCATACAAGCAAGCACGTGGTCCACCCCCTGTAATGACAGTGTCCTCCATCATCAAGGCGAGAAGAGGATGCCAAAAGCTTTAGGAAGGGAGAGTGGGGAAGAGGGCGACCCAGTCCCAGAGGAGGGCTCACTTCTGAGCTTGACAAACAGTGCCATTCCTCAGGCCGGCCCACGCACACACTTTCTGGAAGCAGACAGAGGAGTTACTCAGGACGAAAGAGACTGCTCAGGAGTTCAGAGCACACACAGATGGCGCTCCTGGAGGACCTGTATGGGGCAGGTCACCGCTTCCCGTCACCTCAGCTCCGAGTATCTCTGCCTCAACATACATGCAGGCACTCACATTCCGTGTGTGATGGCTAATCTTGGTTGTCAATTTGACCACATGTGGCATCAACTAAAACCCAGGCAGCTGTGTGAGGTGCCTTCCCGTCTGGATCATTTGAAGAGAGAAGACCCACCCTAAAACTGGGTCGTACCTTCTGGTGGCCGCCTACATGAAGAACATGGAAGGAGGAGGCTTTGCTTTTTTGCCTGCTTGCCCTCGCTCTAACTAACAAGTCCTTCCAGCCTGCCTGGGAGCCATCCCTTCACTGACGTTTGCCTGCCTGGGAGCCATCCCCTCACTGACGTTTGAACGGACTTCTTTGGGATTCCCATGCAGGCTGGAGAGCAGCTGAGACATCTAGCCCTGGAGACTAACAATTAACGGATTCTTGGCCTTCCTATCAGGAGAGTGTGTGTGTGTGTGTGTGTGTGTGTGTGTGTGTGTGTGTGTGTGATATATATAATCAGCTCTGTTCCTCTAGAGAACCCTAATACACCATAAATGAAAAAAAAATCTTTAAAAAATGATAATTACTTGAGGGACAATTGATTTCTTCATAAACAATAAAAACACACAAATAAATAATATGAAAAAAATAAGGTTAAAAGGCAAGGCAGGCATATTGATGAACAGCATATAGCTGTTCTCTTGTCTCCTGGGTAACAGTGCAAACTCACTGATCTGCCTAAGGAAGAAGAGATTAACAAGCTCTGTGAACTATATAGACGTATAAGCAAGGATAATGTCACTACAAAGGGATACATTCATTTATTAATATATTAAGTGCGTGTTATACTAATACATAACCTGTAATATGCACACAAGAGTAAATACACGCGTGGTGGCTCACGCCTGTAACCTCAGCACTTGAGAGGCTGAGGCATGGGGACGGCTGAGAATTCAAGGCCAGTCTGGGATGCAGAGCGAGCCTGTCTCAAAAAAGGAAGGAAGAGCAGATGGATGGATGGACGAATGAACAAAAGAAAGAAAGAGAAAGAAAGAGAGAGGGAAAGAAAGAAAGAGAGAGAGAGAGAGAGAGAAGGAAGGAAGGAAGGAAGGAAGGAAGGAAGGAAGGAAGGGAAAGAAAGAAAGAAAGAAAGAAAGAAAGAAAGAAAGAAAGAAAGAAAGAAAGAGACAGAGAAAGAAAGAAAAGACAAGACAAGACAGGGAAGAAAATGAGAAGCTGGAGAGACAGCTCAATAACTAAGCACGCATTCTGCTCTTAAGAGAAGCAGAGCTGGGTAGGAGAAATGGCTCAGCAGTTAGGAGCACTGACTGCTCCTCCAGAAGTCCTGGGTTTGATTCTCTGCATCCCACACAGTAGCTCACATAACTCTAGTTCCAAGGGATCCAGCACCTCCTTCTGTCCTTCATGGTCATATAGCATGCAGCCATCTATGCAGCCAGAACACCCACATACATACGTTAAAAATAAATAAAAGTACTTTTAAAAGATGACAATTAAAAAAAAAAACATGCATAGGCACAGCACAGCACAGGGCTGGCAACTGCACTGCAGGCTATGGCACAGACAGATGCCCTACTGTGGTACCACGGGTACTAGTTTAGTCTGGTCTAGACCATCCAAGGTCCTCTGTCCCTGTGACCTGCCACTCTTCCATCCACCAGAACTGATACAGAACTGGACGCCACCAGCTCCCAGGAGCCTGATGACCAACAGCCTGTTACAAAGCTCCATGGCCGTCCCTACTTGCAGCTTAAACAACCAGGGCTCCCCCTAACCACGACATCAGCTGCAAAGACAAGCCACAGTCTGCCAAGGATACCTGCTGTGCTGAGATGCATCCAGAGCCAAGAAGCCAAGTGTTGGAAACGCCCGGGGCAGGGAGTTAAAATGAGGAGCCAGGCTGGCAGAAAACCGGCACCACGGGGTGTAGAAGAGGACCAGTGTACAGTCACTACCATTTGGGTTTAGGAAATCCATGAGGTCCTACAAAGAAAAGCACAATAGTTAAAGTCAGCATTAAGTACACATGTGCCGGCTAGGCAGGGAGTTGGGAAGAAACTCTAGGTTCAAGGCCACCCTGGTCTACATAGCAAGTTCCAGGACAGCCAGGGCTACAAAACAAAAACAAAGCACCTGTGTGTGTTTCTGAAAGGCTCCCCCATAAAGAGGACACACTGCTGCTCTAGGGAGTGGTCAGCAGGAGGGCAGAGAGGACAGAGACTGATGAAGACCACAAGTCAGCAGGAAAGCACTCTGAATGACAGGGCACGCTCATCTCTAAGCTTTCCCATGGATACCTGATACTTCGGTGTTTTCTTAAGCGGTCAAGTCAAACACTAAGCACTCACAGCACACACAGACCACCACAGCACCTGTGCATCGTGGCATTGAACTGTACATCTCAGATGCTATGGTTTACAGATTTTTTTTTTTTATTTTTTTTTTTTCCAAGACAGGGTTTCCCTGTATTGACCTGGCTGTCCTGGAACTCACTCTGTAGACCAGGCTGGCCTCGAACTCAGAAATCCACCTGCCTCTGCCTCCCAAGTGCTGTGATTAAAGGCGTGCGCCACCGCACCCGGCTGGTTTACAGCTTTTAAGATTTATTTTTGTTATGTGTTTGTGAGTATGCATGCACGTTTGCACATATATATGTGCAGGCAGATGCCCATGGAAGCCAGCAGAGAGCATCAGACCCCTGGAACAGGAACTACAGGCAGTTGTGAGATGGCCAACCCTGGTGTTTGGAGCAGAACTCAGGTCCACTGGAAGAGCAGCAAGCATCATAACTGCTTAGCTAGAGACGTTTGCTGGAGGCTCACCCACACTCTGTGGAGCCACTGAAAAGTAGTTCCAGCATTAGAAAGTAAGCTCTCCTGGAAGGTCATATAGATCACTGGAGCACGACCAACTGCTATGAGTCTTCTGCTGCGTGTTCATGCACCACAAGTGTACCTGGTGCCTGTGGCAGCCAGAAGAGGGCATCAGATGCCCTGGAACAACAGTTACAGACGGGTGCTAGAAATTGAACCTAGGTCCTCTGTAAGAGAAGGCAAGACTCTTAACTTCTGAGCCATCTCTCCAGTCCCCGGAGCATGAAGGGACTGTTGGACTTTGATCTCGTTTTGTTTCATTTAAAGGGTCTCACTGTGTAGCTCCAGCTGACTTGGAACTCACAAAGATCTGCCTGCCTCTTCCTGCCTAGCACTGTGTGTGCAGCCGTACAAACCTTGATCTCTTCATTTTCTTTTGACTTCCCAGTCCCCAGGAGGCGAGGGATTTTTCCAATATGAGTTCTACCAGGGTGTGCTGCCTCATCACAGGCCCAGAAACAATGGAGCCGAGCAGTGGCTCCAAAACTGTGAGCTAGAACGAGCTTTTCCTCTTGTTAAGTTGGTTACCCCAGGTATTTTAGAAGTGTGTTACAGTAATAAAAAGATAACACATCTGAGGTGGGTTGAACAGGTTTGGCCCCTGAAGACCCATGTGTTTGATGCCTGGCCCAAAGGGAGTGACATTATTAGGAGTTGTGGCCTTGCGGGAGGAGGTGTGAAACTGTGGGGGTGGGATTTAAGGTCCTATGCTCAAGCTCCATATGGAATTCCAGTGCCCTTCTGCTGCCTTCAGATCAAGAACTCTCAACTCCTCCAGAGCCATGTCTGCTTGCACACCACCCGCCATGTTGATAATGGACTAAACCTCTGAACCTGTAAGTCAGTGCCATTTAAATAAGAGTTGCCTTGGTCATGGTGTCCCTTCACAGCAATAAGACCCTAACTAAGACAATATCAAACACTTTCAGACTGTCATCTTGCCAGAGCTAAGATCAATGTGTAAGGCCAAAGGTCAAAGGTTGGTGCAAGTCGATGGAGCCAGGTCAAGGGAGCACTGCTCCTGCCCCAGGTGTCCGAGCCGTAACCCAGACTGGCTCGGTCATCCGTGTGACAACAAAACAGCCCTTCAGGGCCTGAGGACAGTGTTCTGACCCCAGATCTGGAGAAGCTGCATGAATTAACTATGTCATGCCCTCCATGACAGTGAGCCACCACTGCCCTCAGAGCTAAGGTTTGCAAAGCAGGCACAAGGCTCCCAGTCTTGAGAGAGAAGAGAAACTTTAGCACTGTAACACTGTAATATTCCAGCGTAAATATCAAACTGCAGTTTCAGACATTCGGATTTTCTTTTCTTTAAAAAAAATCATTTATTTTTATTATTTTTTTAATCATGTGTGTGTACCTGAGCGAAGGCACTAGAGGAGGCCAGAGAGGACATTGGATCCCCTGGAGCTAGAATTCCATGTGATTGTGCACCATCCAAAGTGGGTGCTGGGAATTGAACTTGGGTCCTCTGGACGAGCAGAGCTCCCTTAGCTGTTTAGCCAGCTCTCTAGCCCCTCGTTCAGACTTCTTTAAAAACTTGGGTTTTTTGGTGGTGCTGGGGATTGAACCCAGGGCCTTACACAAGCGAGGCAAGTGCTCTATCCCCGAGCTAGTCTCAGCTCCAGAAAAGGAAACTGCTGTGATTCTGATCGCAAGTGCCTGGGTGTCCGTCCAGTAGGACGTTTTCCATGGCCTTGTTAGTGGGAGTAGTCTAGGAATGACTGGCTTTTGGTCACCTAAACATCATCTTTTCTTTTAAGACAGCAGGGCTGCAATACAAATCCCCAGCACCTCATAATATTAAGCGTGGTAGTGCAGACCTAAGACCCCAGCACTCCACAGGCTGAGGCAGAAGAATCAACATCTAAAGTCATAGGTTGGGCTGGAGAGATAGCTCAGTGGGTAAGAGCACTGGCTGCTCTTCCAGAGGTCCTGAGTTCAAATCCCAGCAACCACATGGTGGCTCACAACCATCTGTAATGGGATCTGACAGCCTCTTCTGGTGTGTCTGAAGACAGCTACAGTATACATACATACATACATACATACATACATACATACATACATAAAAAATCTATAAAAAAAAATAAAAATAAAGCCATAGGTCATCTTTTGCTACACAGCAATTGAAGGCCAACCTAGGATACCTAAGACCTGTCCAAACAGAGTGGCAGCTGGCTGCACTGTGGCAGTCATCCGACACCATCCTCACGGAGTAACAGGGAAGAGGCTGAGCAGAAAGGATGCTGAGGCAGCATGCTCTGGTCACGCCCAGGGGTTGGAGACCAACCTGGACAACATCCATCCGAAAGCTGATGAGTATTAGATTATAAGGTGAGCTTAAAAAGAAAGACAGAGACATAGAGACAGATGTAGAGACACAGAGACAGACAGACATTAACACGTGCTTCCTACCTGGGACATATTTAAAATCTTCAGAGTGAAGTTTTCTAGCCCAGTCACATTCCTCTCCTCACAATTCACCTTGGGGGACTTGAGGCTGTCAGTGCTGTTGGCATCCTCGGTGGCTACAGGCTCGGCCTCAGTCACGCCAGGCTCAGCATAGTACTCCTCTTCCCGATCCTGGAAGCCGCCTGCCCCCTGCAGCCCGAAGAGGTTCTCTCGGCCACAGCTCGGGTCCTCCTCTCCCTGCGCACTGCAGGTGCCATCGTGGGCCTCGGGGCTCCGTTGGTCCTCAGCTGCCCCAGGGACCACTGACAGCACCACCATGGGATCTCCGCGCGGACCCAGAGAGGCCTCCATGGGTTCCGCCGCTCTTGCCTGGTCCCGATGGTCCTGAGCAACCTCCTCTTCATGCAGATACACAGCTCCTACCTGGAGAGCAGGGACAGGCCGCTCCTCCCGCCAGGGGTGACCACTGTCCTCTGCAACTAAAGCAGGGCAGCATACTGTCACATCTGACTTGAAAGCAAATGAACCCCAAAAACTTACAATTGTCTTCCAAAATGAGACTCACCCGGATGGTGAAAATTTTCCATTTTACTATAAGAGAGCCACTACCATCTCCAGTTCTGGAGACCACAAGCAAAGATGCTGTAAAAAAGATGCCAGGAGCCGGGCAGTGGTGGCAGACACCTTTAATCCCAGCACTTGAGAGGCAGAGGCAGGTGGATTTCTGAGTTCGAGGCCAGCCTGGTCTACCAAATGAATGAGACTCTGACTATGGTTATTTTATTTGGCTTTGACAATTACTGGGGGTGGGGGGTAAACCCTAATCTACTCTCCTAACTAAGCTGGCACTCCAGATCCGTAGTTTCTCCTGGGCACCCGCTCTTAGTCCATCTCCCTTCAGACCTGCTCAGACCTGATCTTGCTTCTCCCCAGTTTAAAACTCTTTGAGCGGCATCCCCTGCCCTGTGTGATTGCCTGGTCCCTGATCACTCCCACTGTCCCCCATTCTGCCTTGGACCGTTCCTGAGAATGGTTTCTCAGCTAAGAAAGTCCTCTGCACCACCTCTCCATCTCCAGGCAAATCCAGGATCCTTCAGATGGAAGCACTAACTTTCACTTCCACAAGGACATCCATCCTACCCTTTACAGCAGGGTAAGCAGTCTCCAGATGGCACCCAACAATGCTCTGGGCTTCCCTTGATGTATCCCCCCTTAGAATTCACTTAATAATTTGTATCCATTTGATACCTGCCTTGCTCTCCACATTGGAAGGCAGGCCCTCCACTTTGTCTAACCCTCCTATGCATACTGGGGCCCAGCAGTCCAATGCACAGAATTCATGGAAAGACTCAGTGAACTGAGCGTGGTAGATCACTCCTAAAATCCCAGTTACAGGGAACCTGTGGTAGGGGGATTTCTGTGACTTCAAACTAGAATGAGCTACATTGTGACACATGCCCCCAAGAAAGTAACAAAATAGCAATCCACTGACAGACTCCCTAGTAAAGATGACTACAGGATCTTGGAACTCAAGGGCAGTTGTTCACTCTCATTCCTAGGTCCCTGGGCAGCACCCCTAAAACCAGATGCTAGTCCCTCAATAGTAGCTGGGGGTGTGAGGGAGGGGGAAGCCTTGTATTTTCAGCCACTCTGAGGAGGAACCAGCTGTGAAGGTTCCTTTATGCCCAGGCTATAGCCTAACCACGTGACCAATACCCTAGTCAGTCTGTGGTATCTTCAGGGTCTGTACGAATGTGTGAAGGAATAGTGCATTTTGCAAGGAGTTCACAATGACTACTAACTCTGGGAAATCTGAGTATTTAGTGAGGAACTATTAATGTATGCACTGAATGTAGAGAAACTAAAAACCTAATATTGTTCTGTTTCTTTTGTCTGCTACAGGCTTTGAACTCCCCAGCCTTCTGCCTCCACCTACGCTGGGGTAAGATCACAGGCCTGTGCCACCACATCTGGTGGCAGCTGCTGAACCCGTCTAGAACCTTCAGACAGCTAGCACAGGCCAAAGGGAGCAGTTTCCCAGCCTTGCTGCTTTCTGGTCAGGAACACCACAGGCCTGTAATAAACACTGATGGAGGGTGCCGAGACTTATTACAACACTCTGACCCCATTCTCTGCTTGTTCCAGTGCCTTCTTTTTGAGAAAGAAGTCTAGAGAGCCAACTATTCCATATATCATCTTTTTTTTTTTTTTTTTTTTTTTTTTGGTTTTTCGAGACAGGGTTTCTCTGTACAGCCCCGGCTGTCCTGGAACTCACTTTGTAGACCAGGCTGGCCTCGAACTCAGAAATCCGACTGCCTCTGCCTCCCAAATGCTGGGATTAAAGGTGTGCACCACCACTGCCCCACTTACATCTTCATTTTAAAGGCTAGTGATTAAATAGATTGAAAATTTCAATTTTTGGCTGTGAGATCTGACAGACACTGGCTTCCATCTCAGGCCCTCATCTATGGCTGCATAATATTGAAAGAGGATTTAGGTCCTGAGTCTCAGTTCCAGGTTGGGCATCCCTAAATGGAAACAGCCCTAGGCAGGCAGGAGGATTGGGGGGAGGGGGGGTCGGTCTGAGCTGTCTCAAAACAAAGGACAATAGCAACAAAAAATGTTTGATGTAAATCAGGCAGTGGTGGAATTTAATCCCAGCACTCGGGAGGCAGAGACAAGCAGATCTCTTGATCTCTGGCCTACAGAGTAATTTCTAGGACAGCCAGGTTCCAGAGAGAAACATTGTCTCAAAAAAATACTAACTAATCAACTAAAAATAAATAAATGAATCCAAAAGAAAAGAAAGAAAGAAATGGTCTTTTAATAGGAGTGGATAAAAGAGCCATGAACTAAGAAGGCCTCTCTCTGCTCCCCACTCTAGCACAGAGTGGCTCCTTTACCCACTTAAAGGGGTCCCCACATAAACACGGGCCCCAGGAATCTGATGTTGGTTTTTGGTGTTTTCTTCAGACAGATCCCAACTAATCTAGAGTGGCCACTTTCAAACAGTGGCCCAGCAAGAGCGAACTCCAGCGTGAACTTTGAAGTCGGAGAGACCTCAGGCTCTGATATTACTACTAAGTGCGAACAGGCAAATAGCTTATTCCCTCCGAGCCTCCTCGTCTCCAGCCTGTGAAATGAAGGTATTAACGGAAGCAGTCTCCCGCGGCGGCTGGAAGGACTGGAGGAGATCTGAGCTCTGGGATTCTAATCAGGACACAACAAAAGTCAGGTGTCTGCGTTTGACGGCTGATCATAAAGTGCGCATCGCAGAGGGTATCGGGCCAGGCCCGCCGAGGGGCCTGGGCAGGCTCGGCCTCCGCCGCCCAGCACCCCCACCGCCACGCACCGTCCCGCACCGCCCGCGGGTGGCAGCGCGTCGCCCCACGCAGCCGCCTTCGCCGGACCCCGATCCGCACTCACCCTCCAGGCCGTGGGCCGGAAGGCCCAGCACCCACAGCAGGACTTGCCACCAGCAGAGGAGTTGCATGGCGCGCGACAGGGAGCCGCGGCGACAGCCACCGCGGTGGAAGAAAATCGGCGCACCGGCAACCGGAGTCGCACCCCCCGCCCCAGGGAGACTACGGGGAGGAGAGCCCAGAGCGCAGGCGTGGCCGCGGGCCGCCATCTTGACTCCTGGCCGACGCTGCAGACGCCATCTTGGAGTCGGGCGGTCGGCCTCTAGCCAGGCCTGTGCGACCTGTACTGGAAGCCGCTTTTGGGGAACAAGTATCAAAGTAGGATTCGAGCAGCCATCAATAGCCATTCCCATGAGAACTCCTCGCTGCTTGCGACACGTACTGAACCTGTGTGCGGAGTTAATACCTTTCATTTCAAGAGACAAAAAGGCCAAGAAACTTGTGCACAATGGAGGAGGGACAGAACCTTGGGAAATCACAGATAGTCTGATGTATTACTTCAGCATGTTGCACTAGCTTGTGTTGCCAGACAGAGGATAGATCCAGTTAAATTTGAACTTCGCGGGCTGGTGAGATGGCTCAGTGGGTAAGAGCACCCGACTGCTCTTCCGAAGGTCCGAAGACTGAAGTTTTAAAAAAAAAAAAAAAATTTGAACTTCGCATAACTGCTGTATGTGTGTATGTAACTGTCTATCCTATAATTTGCTACTTCTGGCAAATTGGTTGGTTGGTTTTAACACTGGGACTCCTAAGATAATGACACTTAGGGGGGCTGGAGAGATGGCTCAGCAGTTAAGAGCAATGACTGCTCTTCAAGAGGTCCTGAATTCAAATCCCAGCAACCACATGGTGGCTCACAACCATCCATAATGAGATCTGATGCCCTCTTCTGGCAGGAGAATTACTGTGGGTTCCAAGCCAGTCTGGGCTACATCATGAATTCCAGAACTGGCCTGGGCTTCAGAATGAGACCTTGTCTCAAAAATGAGAGGTGGGAAAAGGAAGGAGAAAAGAGTGGAGGGGAAGGGAGTTGAAGAGATGAGAGCAGAAAGGGGGAGGGGAGAGGGGAAGATAACTTTGAGATTAAGAGTACATACTGCTCTCGAAGAAGGCCAAGGGTTATGAACCAAAGGTCTTGGCAATCTGAGTCAAGACGCTGTAATACTTAGTAACTTAGTAGCTGGGTACTAGTCCACTGTCACTCAAACTCCAAAGCATGTGCCTCTAACCTGAGTACTTAAGTCCTGTAAGTGTCTGGCATTTAAAGCTCAGAGCCTGAGCCTGGAGGAGTGACTCACTCATTAAGAACACAGGACCAGGGTTTGATCTCCAGCACCCACATGGCAGCTCACAGCCTTCTTCACCTCCAGCTCCTAGGATCCAGTACTGCCTCCATCAGTACCATACTGTGCACACATATATACAAGCAAGCAAAGCACCCAGAAACATAAAATGTAAATAATTTTTATTTAAATAAAAAATTTTAATAAAAGTTTAATTTTTACTACAATCTTGACAAAATGGGAAATTACGGTCATCTGAGGAGGGAACCTCAACTGAGAAAATGCCTCCATATGGTGGGGCTGTAGGAAACCTACAGAGCATTTTCCTAATTAGTGACTGATGTGGGAGGGTCAGCCCATTGTAGGTGGGGCCACCCAGGCATGTTGATTCTGGGTTCTATAAGAAAACAGGCTGAGCAAACCATAAAGAGCAAGCTAGTGGGCTGGAGAGATGGCTCAGCGGTTAGGAACACTAACTGCTCTTCCGAAGGCCGAGTTCAAACCCCAGCAACCACATGGTGGCTCACAACCATCTGTAATGAGATCTGGTGCCCTCTTCTGGAGTGTCTAAAGATGTCTACTTACATATAATAAGTAAGTCTTTTTTTAAAAAAGTAAATAAATCTTAATCTCAGCACTCTGGAGGCAGAGGCAGGAGGATCTCAGGGTTACAGGCCCAACCTGGTCTATATACAGGGTCCAGACCATCTAGGGAGAGATAGTGAAATTGTCTCAAAAATAAAGAGTAACTGGGCGGTGGTGGCGCACGCCTTTAATCCCAGCACTTGGGAGGCAGAGGCAGAGGCAGGCAGATTTCTGAGTTCGGCCTGGTCTACAAAGTGAGCTCTGGGACAGCCAGGGCTACACAGAGAAACCCTGTCTCGAAAAACCAAATAATAATAATAATAATAATAATAATAATAATAATAATAATAATAAAATAAAGAGTAAGGCTCCCTGTCACTACCAGCCTGTGCCAGCTCTCTTGAGAAACAAGGGGCATCTCGCTAAGCTCTTCGCAAATGCATGATTCATAGGATTTGTTTCTAGTTACGGTGTTTTCAGGTTTATTTTTTAAATGGATTTATGTGGGTTTGCATGTACTTAAATGCACCACAGGCATGTAGATGCCTGAGGGAAGCCAGATGACACTGGATCTTCTAAAACTGAAGCCATAGGCAGCTGTGAGCTACTTGCTGTGGGTGCCAGGAACGGAACCCAGGACTGTTGCAGGATTTTTCCCTGCCTAATCACATTAGGGCAGCAGAAGGCCTGTGGTTGGACAAGGAAAAGGGAGGCAGCACTAAGAGTTGCAGAGACACAGAGTCTGGGGGAGGAAAGAGGGAGGAGAATGGAGGACATAAACCAGCCATGGCTTTACCCAGCCACAGGTAGTTATGATATCATAAGATCAGAATAACTGGGATAAAGCTTTTATCATTATCAATTGGTTCTAAATTATTGTATTGGCTTCTTATAAATTAAGGATTTACTGATACACAAATCTGACTGGTTAATTATAAGCTTCAAGAGTTTTGCCTTACTTGGTTACTGGAATGTGGGACCACCGATAGTGGGAAGGGAACTAATGGTTCAGCCAGATGTTGCAGGAGGGGGGGGGTAGCTGGAGAGAGTTGCTGGTGGCTGGAGCACAGGAGCATGGTCCAGCCCAGCCGGGGAGTTGGGGGATTGAGAGAAGGAGCACGGAGAGTTGGCGTGTTAATTTTTAATATTTCCTGCAACATAGGACAGCTGCAGTAATAGTAGTAGTACATGCTCTGAAAGCCCTTGTTTGCTTTTTTTTTTTAAGATTTATTTATTTATTATATGTAAGTACACTGTAGCTGCCTTCAGACACACCAGAAGAGGGAGTCAGATCTCGTTACGGATGGTTGCTGGGATTTGAACTCAGGACCTTCTGAAGAGCAGTCAGGTGCTCTTACCTGCTGAGCCATCTCGCCAGCCCCTTTGTTTGCTTTTTAAAGACAATTTCTCTGTGTGTAGCCAGCAGGCTTTGAATTCTTGATCTCCTGCCTTGGCTTCCCAAGTGCTATGACTGTGAGTGTGACCACCATACCCAGCAGAAAGAGAAACAGCGTGGGTGCAGAAATGTGAAGTGACTACCTTCTGGTTTTGTAGTTGTTGTTGTTAGTTTTTTTGGTTTTTGGTTTGTTTGGTTTGGGGTTGTTTGTTTGTTTGTTTGTTTGTTTGTTTGTTTTGAGACAAGGTTTCTCTGTGTAGCCCTGGCTGTCCTGGAACTCACTCTGTAGTCCAGGCTGGCCTTGAACTCAGAAATCCACCTGCCTCTGCCACCCAAGTGCTGGGATTAAAGGTGTGCACCACCACTGCCCAGCTTACCTTCTGTTTTATAACCAAGTCATTTCATTTTGCAATGAAAGATATTTAAATATATCCTGAATTTGTTTAATAAATGTTGGGGAATATATTCAGTAATTTTATCATCTTTGTGCTGTTTTTATAATACTGACTCAATGTATTCGTTTCAGGTTCTACTTTTGCTTATGTGTATCTATGTGTGCCTTTGTAAATTTACCTGTACTAGATGTATGCAGTTGACTGTGGAGGCCAAAGGGCATAAGATTCCCCTGGAACTGGAGTCACAGGCAGCTGTGAGCCTCTTGATGTTGCCCTCACAGTTACAACAAAGATCCCAATGA
The DNA here is from genome assembly GCF_000001635.26 of Mus musculus. Classification (NCBI taxonomy): domain Eukaryota; kingdom Metazoa; phylum Chordata; class Mammalia; order Rodentia; family Muridae; genus Mus; species Mus musculus. The sequence continues at coordinate 55,710,887 of NC_000079.6, read as the reverse complement.
GGTCCTTCAGTAATTTATAATTTACCCAAGATGTTTACCATACAAGACTACACGGTGAGTTCCAGGCTGGCCAGCACTAGGGTTACATAAGACGACTTTGTCTCTAAGGAAGATATTTACTCCAATTTGACACACTAGGAAACAAAACTTAATGTTCAGGTCTCACGGAAGATTCCAACAAGGCTAAGGCTACAATATTAATCTGAATTCAAAACCTTTCAAACCATGCGGTGTTGATCGCCAATTCACTTCATATGCTATGCTGGACTGTCCCCCGAAGTCCTCTGAGGTAAGGACATTATCCACAGCTTGGTATTGTTGCGGTGGAAGAAATGCTGAAAGAGGTCTCCTGGGAGATCACTAGTTCAGTGGAGGTGTGCCCTCAGTGGGTACCCCAGCACCCCATGTCTTCCCCCTTTCTCTTCCTGGCCACAAGCCGAGCAACTTTGCTCTACCCAGTAATCCCCGCAAGAGCTGCTGCCTCAGCACAGGCTCACGAGCAATGGAGCCCCTGGGTCTGTGAGCCACAGTGAACCTTTCCACGTTATATGCTTGTCATCTAGGGTAGCTGACATAGCAGCAGAAAGTCAACATGTGCTAGTAACCATGAGAACCGCTTTTATAAACATTTATATAAACTAATTTAGGACTTGTACCAGTGGTGCATACCAGTCGACCCAGCCTAGGAATTTAACACCAGTGACGGAAGCACAGGAAGGTCCTGTCACAAAATAAATAAGTTGGTTCATCTTATACACTAATAAGGTGCCTTTAGAGAGGGGTTTAAGATTACCAGAGGCGATAATCTCTAAGATTAGCTTCCAGGGAAGGATAAACTAGAGAAAGTAAGATGAGCACCCCCTCCCTTGTTATCAGAGAGAGTGAATGCAGACAAGCTGCTCTCTCTGCAAAGAAGGTGGCCATGCCAAGACTGGTTGTCATACCCACAGATCCTGGCCCCGAGGCAGGCTAAGCTCAAATTCAAGATAGTATACATAGTGAGTTCATCCCAACAAATGAAAAGCCAAAACGGAGCCTCTTAAAGTGTGCGCTGGTTACTTTTTGTAATAAAACACCATGACCAAAACCTTATGAAAGAGTTCATTTTGATTTATGGGTCCAGAGGGGAAGTCCATAATAGCACCAGGCAGCCAGGTTAGGAGGCTGGACGTCACCTCTTCAAGCACAAACATGAAGCAGAGTAAGCCAACTAGAACAGCAGCAAAGCATAAACTCTCAAAGCCCACCCCCAGTGACATAGTTCCTCCAAAGAGGTCCAAGGCTGTAGTTTGACAACAAAAGGAACGGGTTTGCTGCTAGTGGTGGGTCTGGGTGGTCTGAACAAAATTCCCAGGGTCTTGGCATCTTACACAAGAAAGAAAGTTGTACTCAGATTGCAAAGTAGCAAAGTTACCTTATCCAAAGCAAAACAACAGATTAGAAAGGTTATTCCCTTGGGCTTTTTATGGCGTGTAAAGGAAGGAGTGGCTAGTTCCTAAGTGTGGTAGGTTTCTATTTTGGTTGACAGATTATTCTATAACCATTTCCCAACTGTGTACGTCCCTTCCCAGAGAGAATCTGACTATAGTCATATGCATGTCCAATTACACACAGGCATAAGAATGGTAATAGGGGGTTCTCCCTAAAACTCCACTTTGAGGACAAATTGAATAGAACCTATCAAATGTGGCAGTGTTGTTAAGAGGAATGGAGATTTACCCCATTGTTCAGAGTGGTATGTGCATACAGGCAGGGGTCCTCTTTTGCTAGCAGGTTGCTAGCCACATTGCTAAGAGAGGGATGTGGGCATGGCATATGCAGGTAAGGGTCCCGGGTTGCCACGTGCTTTACAGGAAGAGGAGTGGGCACACAGTCCAAACCAAGTGGAGTCCTAGGCTGCTAAACTACTCCCTATGTTCACCTGCTTGACACTTGGTGGTATTTCACAACTCTTAATGTCTGCAAAGGGACACCCTGAAATCAGACGTTAACTTGAAATGCCCCTTAGAATAAATGCATCACTTCAAACTGGAGCCCTTGGTTATATCTGATTTCTCTTACTTTTTTTTTAAGACAAGAGTCTTTGCCAGCCATGGCAGCACAAGCCTTTAATCCCAGGACATAGAGGCAGAGGCGTGTGCATGTCTGAATGCAAGGCCAGCCTGATTTAGAAAGAGAATTCCTGGACAGCTAGGGCTACCCAGAAAAACCCTGTAACCATACTTATTGGCTACTTTATTGGGTTCTTGTATGTACCACCCTCCTCCACCCCAATCCCTTCCAACCCCCAACACCAGGGAGGCAGGAAAGGTTAGAAGGGAAAGGTCATAGATCTCTTTAGACTACTTCTGGCTGATTAGGAGTGTAGAGTTCCTTGGGGCAATGTTGATCCTCATTGTCAGGGGATCTCCAAGCAGCAACTTAGCAAAAGCAACCAGCATCCAGCAATGCAGCAAACAGCAAAGACAGCAGCATCCTCTCTGGCCCTTTTATACCCTCTCAAGAGTCCCCAGATGCAAACTATCTGTAAAATGTAAACAAATGTAAAATATAACAAAACATACTCACATATTTTTTAGTGAGACCAAAAAATCTCACTGCAAAACCTTGTCTTGAAACAAAACAAGAGTCATGTGTATCCCTGCAGGGCTGCAGGGCTGCAGGGCTGCAAGGCTGCAGGAGTGCAGGCTGCAGGCAAGTACTGGTACACCTAGTCTTTGTGTGTGTGTGTGTGTGGTTTTTCCAGACAGGGTTTCTCTTTATAGCCCTGGCTGTCCTGGAACTCACTTTGTAGACCAGGCTGGCCTCAAACTCAGAAATCCGCCTGCCTCTGCCTCTCAAGTGCTGGGATTAAAGGCATGCCCCACCACCACCTGGTCCATCCTCACTCTTATCCAACTGGAGATTTTAGTATGTGCCCTGGGCGGTAAATCACAAAAGAACAAAGATGTTGAAGCTGTAGGATAAACAATATGCAGATAGCACGATCTGTATGACAGACACCCCCCCCCTCCAACTTATACTGGCTCAAGTTATGACACATTCACTCTAAGCTGCTCTTTGAGTTTTTGTCTTCCCAGATATTGCTATGTAATGTGACACTCTAATGTGGTGTTGGGCAGCAACCACAAGGCAGTTCCCAGCCACACTTTTTATAAGTTTTAAAAACTGTATGAGGGGCTGGTGAGATGGCTCAGTGGGTTAGAGCACCCGACTGCTCTTCCGAAGGTGCAGAGTTCAAATCCCAGCAACCACATGGTGGCTCACAACCATCCGTAACAAGATCTGACCCCCTCTTCTGGAGTGTCTGAAGACAGCTACAATGTACTTACATATAATAAATAAATAAATAAATCTTTAAAAAAAAAACTGTATGACTATGGACTGGAGAGATGGCTAGGCAGGAAAGAACGCTTGCTGCCCCTGCAAAGGACCCAGGTGGTGTGGGTCTCTGCACTTATATGGAGGCGTACAACCATCCATAATTCCAGTTCCAGTGGACTTGGCGCCCTCTTCTGGTCTCCAAATACAAGCATACTTGTGGTGCACATACACACAGGAAACATTCACACATATAAAACAAATCTAAAAATATATTAGCTGTGTATGTGTGTACAGAAACATACATGGCACATATATGTGGAGATTAAAGGACAACTCTGGAATCCGTGTCTCCTTGAGCCAGTATGTGGTTTCTGGGAACGAGACTCAAGTTGTCAGGCTTGTGGTGGAGCGAGCACGTTACCTGCTTAGCAATTTCACCGACCTTCCATCAACTATTTAATTATCATGGTGAACAGCCAGATCATAGCATGCTGAGTTGCTAGGATGCTTGACAGATTATGCCTGCCTGTTCAGTAACTTTCCAATTTACAATGCTTTGCCCTTTCAAAGCTGTAACTTCATTGTAAATCAAGGAATATTTTACATAGAAAACCCTTAGGAGGAGGGTAAAGTACTTCCTGTCGGTCAGGAAGGCACCAGAAATCCCCAAAACAATACAGGCAGTTGCTACTGCTGTTGGTTGCCAATCAGAACTAAATGGAAAGACCCTATGCACAAGACACCACAAGTTCTGGTGGCAGTACATGGGGTATCAGACAGGCACTGATCATCTGGAACTTTCTTTCCTGTGGGTTAGCGCTCCGTGTGTTATGGCCCCTGCTTGGGGAGAACGGTCGTCACTGGGCTTCCTCAGTTAGGGGCTCATTCCAGTAACTAGACAGGCAATGTGCTCCCAAGGTTGCAGTGCTGCCAAGTCTGTTATGGGGAGGACCAACTGCTTTCTGGTTAGATATGAAGCCGGATGCATTGGAGAGAATTCATAGCTGGGACTGTAAACCTGGTCAGAAGCCTGTGGCAAGGGAGGTCATGGGGCCTGGGGATGAAGCTTCTGCCGCCTTAATACACAGACATGTTGTGCCTATCAGATTTCCTTTTTATGTCTATGGCAATATTGTTCTTAGCTTTGGTCAGAGAGACCACTCTGCAGCAGGCAGCCGCAACTGCAGGGATTCATTGCTGGTCAAAGTGAAGAAAATACAAGGCTCTTGGATGCTGTTGTGACGTGAATACAAAATATCTCCCAGGAGCTCACATTTGACCACTTGGTCCCTAGCTGATAGCACAAATTCATAAGGTTACGAAATATTTAGGAAGAGGGCTTTGAGGTTGTACAGCCTGGTCCCGCTTCCCTCTCACTCTGCTTCTTAACCAAAAGGCTTAGCCTCACCCTCTTCCTGTTCTGATGGATTCTGGGATTGTAAGCCAAAACACACCTTTTCTTCCCTGGTTTGATATTTTCAGGACATTTTTATCACAGCATCAAAAAGTAATGAATACAGATGCTCAGCCACAAATCTGTTCGTCCTGGTAGTTTTCATGTCGACTCATCTCAATTTAGAAAACAATTCCATAAGGGCAGGCTGTAGGCAAGCCTGTTGGTGAATGACAGGGGAGGGGTCCTGTTGGTGAATGACAGGGGAGGGCCCCACCCCCGCCCTTTGTGGGTGGTTGCCACCCCTGGGCTGGAGGTCCTGGGTTCTACAGGAAAACAGGCTAAGCAAGCCATGAAGAGGATGTTCCATCCCTGACGGTCTTTGATGAACTGTGATGTGGAAGTATAAGCCAAATAAAACCTTTCCTTCCCCAAAGTACTTTTTTCTTTTCTTTTTTTTTTTTGGGGGGGGGGGGTGCACATTCAGTGGTTGCCGGGGAAGGAAGAGACATTTTCTTTTTTTTTTTTCCTTTGGTTTTTCGAGACAGGGTTTCTCTGGCTGTCCTGGAACTCACTCTGTAGACCAGGCTAGTCTCGAACTCAGAAATCCGCCTGCCTCTGCCTCCCAAGTGCTGGGATTAAAGGCGTGCGCTACCATGCCCGGTCCAGTCCTTCTATTACTGTTATTATAAATTGATCTGAGATGATTAAGCCTGTGAGTTAAGGGCCAAACAGGAAATTCATGGCTGAGTTTATTGTTAGGGTGTTTTCAGAGATTTTAATTAAAAATAGCTGAGAACAGTTAACACAAAACAGTCCAGATTACTTTACATACATAGCTGGTTTTCAAAAATGTCAGAAATCCACAGAATGTGACATTTAATGTTATTTATTCACTTGTTGTTCAGACAAGTCTGCTCCTGACACCATTCCCTTTCTTGGATTCAAAGAAGAAATTGAGCATCAATGGAGTTTCTCCAGTTGTGGCAAGACAGCTCCTAGGCAAGAATTATATCTCATTTCATCTACAGACATAATACTGTTCAGAAAAAGGTTAGGATTTACAGGTTAGGACAGCTTTGTTCTGCCGAGACAGGCTAGTCGCTAATCTCCTATTTCTCTAAGGTCTGTCAGATGATCCTGGGTTAAAAGATTAAAGGCAGATGGATGCTCCAATTTACTGACTTACTGGGGCTGTATAGGTATACAGCTGTCTCTACAATTTGTCTCAGTTCTGGAAGCTGTAGGCTTCCCATATATTTTCAATTAATGTTGGTCACTCTCAGATTTCTGACAGGGTTGAAGACTATAGCTTCATATTCAACCCAGGCTATTTACATTGAGAGAACAGATTTGAGAGGATGGTTTTCAGACGGCATACAATCTAAAGCCAAGACCTAAGTCAGGTGTAGAAGTTTAAGTCTTTTAAGTTAGGATAGAGGACAGTGTTCTATTTTATTGACAAAATGGACTGGGTGTTAGGTGTATCTTATACTTTATAAGTTACACAATGGTAATAGTTGTGCTCTATTTATATTTGAGGGAAAGGTTTTGTTTTTATTAAAACGGAAAGGGGGAAGTGTTGTGGATGGACCTGATGCTGTTTGCAAGCTAATTCTGCTCTCCTGGGAGGGGCTTCGGACAAGAAGTGAGTCACACTTACTCAGGGGAATTCTTGCGAACCAATCCCTTGATGAATAAAGGAGCCAATCACTGGGCAAGTTAGGAGGGACTCCTGGTTGAATGGAGGAAAAGAGAAAGCAGGACTTAAGTCCTTTGGAAAGCAGACAGCAGAGGTGTAAAATGTCATTGCTAGAGTTTCCCAGTATCATGACAGATCCACAAGGATTCGCCACTGTTAATAAGGCTTACAAGATTAAGTTTTAGCTGTTGGCCCAGAGACTGAGTTACCCTTATTTCTGAACTAAGTTTGTGTTACATATTCCTTCATGTGGCAGCTCGTCTGGGTTAAGAGAGAAAGGTATGGTGGCAAAGTGTGGGTTTGCCAGATATACATCACAAAGGCCCTGGGGGATTTGAAGTATGGGGTTGGCTTGGTAGCGACCCCCCAGTAGGAACCTAGAGAGCTGGGTGGAGAGATAAAAACTGGTCAGCCATTGCCCACCAGTGCATGGCCAGCCAAGGTGCCAGGGCAGAGTTGGAGGTGGGAACGTGCTAGTCCTTTTTTAAAAAAATATTTCCCGAAACATTAATTAGAATGCAAAATTCAGCCAGATGTAGGGGTGGTACACATCTTTAATCCCAGCACTCTGGAGGCAGAGGCAGGCAGATCTCTGAGTTTGAGGCCAGCCTGGTCTACAGCATGTTCCAGAATAGCCAGGGCTACACAGAGAAACCCTGTCTGGAAACAAAACCAAACAAATAAAAATAATAGCACACAAAATCCTAAGATATATATACTACCAACAAATGATGAAAAGGTCTTCCTTTTCATTTACGGCATCTCTACTGTGCTAGGAGAACAAGCAGCAGGAAGAGAAGGCATGGTGGATCAGGCACTGCAGAGCCTGACACACTTAGCCTGATTCCAGGACCACAGAGCAGTGTGAGAACCAACTCCCAAGGCTGTCCCCTGACCCTGGCATGCATGGGACTCCTGAATCCCCATATATAAAATAAAGAAATAGAAAAAATAAAGTAGTACAGAGCTGGTTTTAAAGTGATGACTTTATTAATAAATATACATCCATATGATGATGTAGATACAAATCATGAACACTACTCCATTCCATACACATAATTGCACACGAGTAGCTCAAGTTCATGGACATTAAAACATACACAGTATCTATTCAGACTTTTTACAGCAGAGGACAACGTGCTTATTATCAGTTAACTGGCAATTATTTGTTTCATAATTGTCTGTGGAAAAAGGAAATTGTGAATCAAAGAATCAGAGTGGCCTGATTAAATCACACAATTGACTTACTACAGTATCACTTCTAAAAAACTTAAATACATTGTATGTGAGAGCACAGGTCTGTCTACTTGGAAGGAAAGGGGAAAAAGCAAATATTAGATACATCTTAGATTTGAGCGCAGTCATTGGGCTTGAACAGACAAAAACAAAAGAGCATCAAAACTTCTTATGCCCGAGACTACTGTGAATTGTTATGTTACTGTAACGGATCATAAAATTTTACTGCATAAAGACAAGGAACTGACAGAGCAATCATCGTAGTATCCCCTGAACTGTTCTCTTAAAGCTTCTTAAAGTATGAAGAAGTTCACCGTTTAAACTTAAACACTGTAGTCATTATTACACTGGATGAAGCATCTTTAACCTCATAATAAATGGATCCAGATTTTACCTCAAAGAATTATATTCTTATTTCGTGAAAATATATGTAAATTCACACAAATACCAGTTTGGAATGACTAAATACCATTTTTCAGATGTTCCTTTTAAAAAAGTAATTAAAAATACAAAGAATTGTTAATCTGATTTAAACACTAATTAAAAAATGTTTCAAATACTAAAAATTAAACCAAATACTATTTAATTTTTCAATATATTGTGCCAATATATATATTTTTAAATATCCAGTGCAAAACTCCAAAGATAGTATCAAAATCACCCCATACTAAAGATTAGTTAGGCAAGGTGATACCTGTGGAAAATGACGTTTTCATCTGTATTGACTCCTTATTTGTTTTGATAACAATAATAAATAAGGCATGTTAAAATATCCTTTTAAGAAAAAAGTAAAACAAACTTACTTGAATAGCACATCATTTTCTGACAAAGTTTTAATATAGAATAGTGAAACCTATTTATGAAGAATAGAATCACACAGTATAAAATTAGCAATTTACCTTTTAAGGAACAATTATACAGTGGGGGTGGGGCAGGGGAGACGACAGTTTTCCCCAACTGAATATACTGGCATCTAGGCAACTGTTTCACATGCTATTTCAGTGTCTGTCATGACAAAAGACCATGTTACAAAAGATGCAGAATGCAGTCTTTAGATCATGTAGAAGTAGAAATATTTGTATGTGAAGACTTCACTCCCGTCCTCACCGTGCCTCTCCAGCTGACACTAGTAAACTGTCCACAAGGAGAAAAGTAGGATCAGGTGTTCACCAGTGCACACGTCTAATATTCCAGGTGACTGCTCACAGGAACAGTGAATTCAGGCTCCAGTCACAACTGTAGCCATCCATCCATCCCCCTTTCCTGGGATAGAGCTCCTGATAAACACTGTTATAAACATATCGCCTTACACCAATGTCCCATCTCATGAACACGTATCGGAAACGCATTATGCAGTAGCCCACTCTATCTTCTGACGCATTATACAGTAAACGCATTATGCAGTAGCCCACTCTGTCTGCTGACGCAGCGCAGCACAGCACCACTGAGTACATGTGCGGCAAGCGGAGGGAAGGGGATGCGTGTGGGAAGGGCAAGAAGAAATGACAAGGTACAAAGCCAGGAATGAAATCAAACTCAAAAGGATGCCGTGTGGACTCACCATGAAACACAACATGCACCCAAGTCCTTAACATTTGGTGGTGAGATGATACCACACTAGACTATTTCAACTGTATTCAGGAACTAGCTGTGCAAGGATTTTAAAACAGCCAGCTGCTGAACAACTTCAGAAACAGCTAAGTGACAGATACTGTGACCAGATGAACACATCAATGAAGATGCAAGCATTTGCCTGTGTCAGAAGTTACACTGTCCTAAGTAAATTATTTTTATATTCTAGGCTTCTGCAAGAAGAAACTCTTTGAAGCACTTTAGTGGTTAAATGGTCACCCAGCACTGCTCACTGTCTTCTATGGTTTGTGTGAAGCTCTACCACTGAGGTTACTGAACCCACATGCATTGTAACAGCACTTCCTGTAGGAGCAGGGGTCCAGCCGCTGTGTCAGCTATCATGGGCACCTGAGATTTGCTGCTTGTCCCCTGATAAAGGTCTGAAACATGGGATTTACAGTCAGTCAGTTTGCATGGACTGAGCAAGCCTAGCCAACCAGTATGTGTCCTTTTATATTTCTGATTATTTGTAAAGTTTTTAAGTCATGTAAATCTATATTTTAATCTCAAAGGCATTTTAAAATGCAAGTAAAATCATTTTTTAAGTTCAGTAAAAAGCTTTTCTTTTGTTTTGTTTTTTTAAGACAGGGTCTCTCTCTACCTAGCATTGGCTGTCCTGGCACTATATAGACTTCAAACTCAGAGATCTGCCTGCCTCAGCCTCCCAAATGCTGAGATCAAATTCATGGACCACCACACCTGGCCCAGGGAAAGCTTCTCAACTTCAAAGTTCATAATATTTTACTTAGAACTCAGAATAAATAAAATGTGTATTAACACTAGGGAGACTTCTTTCAGAAGAGGCCATGATGACATTTTTATGCTAACCAGCACTCATTTTACAGGTTTCATGAATAATGAGTTGCATTTATCGGTATTTGGGTCTCGATAGCCAGGAAACTGCTTTCTGCTTAGATCAGTTGTGCAGTCAACCACTCAATTTGTGTCCTTTGGTAGATATAAACCTGAAAATGCAGTTATGTACTAACGCAGTGTAATAACAATTACTCCGAAAAACTAAAAAAATTCCAAATAAATGAACAATAGTAATAAATGTTTTTAAATATAATACTTTGAAACTCACTAAGTATATGAAAGACAAAACAGAATGATTATAGTTACATGCAGACTTTCAAGGGTTCTCTTTCCCATATATTAACTATAATGTGTGGGTTTTAAGTCTGAGTTGTTTGTAGTGTTTGCTGCCTATACTCTTTGTTTTTGTTTTTGTTTTTGTTTTTGAGACAGGGTTTCTCTGTGTAGCCCTGGCTGTCCTGGAACTCACTTTGTAGGACCAGGCTGGCCTCGAACTCAGAAATCCGCCTGCCTCTGCCTCCCAAGTGCTGGGATTAAAGGCGTGCGCTACCACGCCCGGCGCTGCCTATACTCTTAGGCAATTGAAAAACACACATCCTGTAACTATAATCTCTGCAAGGCAGATACTAAACAACGCTTTAGTATTAATGATCAACTAATGTCATGCGAATCAATAAATAAGAAGCTGTGTTTTAAGTTCCAAAGCATCCAGACAGCTGCGTCTTATTTCAGAGTTCTAAACTCACACAGCCATCCCTCTGATCTGCTCACTAGTTGCTGTTCTGCCCCTTCAGTTACAATGCCTCACAATGGATTACTCACAAATAAAAGTTAACTTGGGCAGCTGCTTAGCATGGGAGGAGTCCACTTAGAACAGCACAAAGGGAAAACAAAAATGACTTAGCTGCTGAGGGTTGTGAGTGAACTGTGTACAATACAGACACAATGTACTACTCCTGCCCAAAGTGCATCTCTCAATTGTGGCAACTTCTAAGCCAAAAAGAAAGAAAAAGAAGTGCAGGGTGAGGGAGAGCCAACAGAAACAGCACTGGGGAGTCCACGTGGTAAGAGCATGTCAAATTAAAACAAGACGCTTTGGGGTAACTAACAACCTGCTCCTAACGCCTGCTCTCCTGCCTCGCTCACTCGCTGGGCGGCTTGACTTCACCACTCGTTTCCTGAAGCCCGTGCACCACTCTACTATGCATCATAGGGTAAGGAAAGGCAGCAGTGCCACAGCCATAGCCAAGATCTGCAAGGCGGGACAGAGCTTTAATGCTACCTGGAGGTCTCCCTGGGCTGACTTTGTATCCTGCAGCTTTGGTTGTACCCAAAGGTCTGCCTGGACTTGTTTTAAATCCAGCTGCTTTGGTAGTTCCCAGGGGTCTGCCTGTGCTGGTCCGGTATCCTGCTGACTTGGTAGTTCCCGAAGGCCGGCCTCGCTTACCAGATCGATTGAGGTTTTTCTTTTTCTTTAGTTCATCTTTTATCTCTATGTTTCTGCCACTGGTAGGCTGCAAGTGTGTTTCATTTAATGGGTCTTGCCTCTGACAAACCATTGGTTTGTGGCTGACTGTGTGGCTGTACTTGTTTTGCTGGGAGGAATACAGATCGAACTGATCAGCAGCTCTCATGGCATCTTCATTGAGGCAGGAAGGCTTGCCAGGCCCACAGAACGCTGGATTACTGCCGGCAACGGGGTGCATCATTTTCTACCAAAAACAGAGACAAATGCGTATGAATACCTATCTGTATGATAGCATGCAATGGGAAAACCATCTTTTAACAACTATGTAGACTACCTAAAATTAGGGCAATAGGGTAGACTCCAAAGCATACTGTTCCACGACAGCGACAGCCTCCCTACTCCCACCCAACTACAGCACTCCTTACTTTAGGACAGAGGCCCAGAAGAGTCAATTAGAATATTTACTCTCCCTTCCCCTACAAGTTTATAAAACCAGTAGCAGACCCAGGAGTTCCCAGGTGGACTGGAGTTCTAGGGATGAGGCTTTTATATGTTGTGCCCCATGCTGGGTAGCTTGTTCAGTGATGAGTTACCTACCTATACAGCTGTAAGTAACCTAACTGGCTGGTTCACTAAGCCAGCCTTGTCTAGAATTCTTTGATTTGCTGGTGCCTGACCTAGAATGCATAGTGTTGTCCATGCCTTCCCCAAAAAGTCACACCACAAACAGCATCAAAGAGTCATGTTTTTCTCAGTTATAGGTAGAACAACTGTCACATAAGGTCACTCAACTAGAGGATGAAACGAAGGCTCAGCAGAAGACCTGCTGCTCTTGCAATGGACCACAGTTCAGGTTCCAGCACCTACATGGTGGTTCACACCCTCAGTAATAATTCCAGTTCCAGGGGGCTGACATCCTCTTCTGATCTCCTTGGACACCAAGCATGCCCATGGTAAACATACATACATGTAGGCAAAACAGTCATACAATTATTTTTTAAAAATCTAAATTCTTGAGGGCTGGAGAGTTGGCTCAGTGGTTAAGAGCACTGACTGCTCTCCCAGAGGTCCTGATTTCAATTCCCAGCAACCACATGGTGGCTCATAACCATCTGTAGTGGGATCTGATGCCCTCTTCTGGTGTGTCAGAAGAAAGCTACCGTGTACTCATGTACAAACAATAAATCTTTAAAAAAAATCTAAATTCTTCTGAAAACAGAACTCAAAACACTAACTTAATACCTATAATATTCTGATTAAGGCTGATGCAAGTAGAAAATGAATATTTTGTAGGCTTTTTTTCCTTTTACATTATTAAACCCTACAAAGATAAAATCTAAAACAAGGGCCAAAAAGATGTCACAGCAAGTAAAGCCCCTTGCCACCAAACCTGACATATAAAATCAATTCCCATGACCAGAAAGGTAGGAAAATCTACTCAAGTTGTTCACTGATATCCACATACTTGCACAACATACATACATACACACACACAAACACAGAAATAAATGTTAAAAAATTTTCAACACAAATAAAACCCCAGAACTCGTATAAAAATGGTTGTCCTTGTATAACCTTGGCATGCCTCCTGGGTACATTCTCACTTGTGTGCTCTTAACCCTATCAGTTTCCACAAGGGGGACACCTAGTCATTATGGTAATGAATAATTTATACAGAATCCTTAGTGTGAGTTACACTTTTCAAAACCAGATAGCGTCAAGCAAGGAACACAATGTCTTGGCCCAGCACACAGATGGCCTCTATCTAAACAAAAGGCAGTATCAGCACAGAGGCTAACCGAAAGCTCTGATCAGCTAAAATAGATGAGCACAGTCAAGACCTGAACATCAAAAATATGGGCATCGTCTGACAGTGGGGGCACACGCCTTTAATCCCAGCACTTGGGAGGCAGAGGCAGGTGGATTTCTGAGTTCGAGGCCAGCCTGGTCTACAGAGTGAGTTCCAGGACAGCCAGGGCTAACGCAGAGAAACCATCTCAAAAACAAAAATATGGGTAACAATCAAATACCATTTCTTCCCAAGACATATACTTAATGTCAAACAGGTCATCTGCTTTACAGAGCTCTGAACAAGTCCAAAGTCACTGTTTTGTCTGTGATTTTTTTTCTTTCTATACAAGTCTGCACCACATGTGCAACAAGTTTTCAGGCTGAAATACTACACTAAGGCAAGAAAGACAAGGCCGTGAATGTGCATATGAAGGTCCCGCCTGAAATGGCATCCTCCACACACATAGAGCTGCACTCCTCCCGGAGCAGAGACTAAGGCACTTGGCTCCTGACAGCACAGGAAAGAGGTCTCATACTGCAGAGCACATGGTACTCAGCTCAGTTTCTGCTGAGAATCAACAGAATTGTTGCCCAGGTAGTTTAAGGTTTCAATTATGAAGTAAAAAATACATTGAGAAGCTATCTGTGTATGATCAGAGCAACACAGACTTGAAATTATAAAACTAGTCAAAGAAAAACAAAAATATTAAAAGGAATAATTTTTACTCACTTCTCAAAGATATAAGACCTAACTATCAATACTTACTTCACTAGCTCCCATTCTAATTTCAGGAAACAAATAAGAGTTGGCACATGCCTTTAATCCCAGCAAAGAGGCAAAGCAATTGGATCTGTTTCTAGCCAGCCGGGTCTACAGGGGTTCCAGGAGAGCCAGAGAAACCCTGTCTTGGAAAACAAACAAGCAACAACAGAAAAAAGAAAAGAAAAGAAAAGAAAAGAAAAGAAAAGAAAAGAAAAGAAAAGAAAAGAAAAGAAAAGAAAAGAGAAATCCCCAAGGTAAGTTTTAAACATATTGGCCTAAAGTTGTTCTCTGAGCATTCTATCTATATCAGCCACTTTGCACGGAATCCTCAGAGTATGTTTTGTTAAAGAAACAGCCGGGCGTGGTGGCACACGCCTTTAATCCCAGCACTTGGGAGGCAGAGGCAGGTGGATCTCTGAGTTCGAGGCCAGCCTGGTCTACAAAGTGAGTTCCAGGACAGCCAGGGCTATACGGAGAAACCCTGTCTCGAAAAACCAAAAAAAAAAAAAAAAAAAAAAAAAAAAGAAAGAAAGAGGAACAGGAGCTGGAGACTGGCTCAGCAGTTAACAGTGCTGGATGCACTATCCTAAGGACTAGGATATCAGCACCTACCCTACTGACCAGTTTTGCCTAAGCACACAGCTCACTGATAGGAGTGGTCAGGAAGATCAATGGTGCTTGAGATTCCAACTTAGCTGAGAAAAAAAGCTACAGGTTCAGGGAGAGACCCTTGCCTCAAAAGGACAGGTAGAGCCTTGCTGTGGTGACTCATTTTTAATCCCAGAACTCAGGAGGCAGAGGCAGGTGATCTCTATGAGTTCAAGGCCAGCCTAGTCTACAGAGCTAATTCCAGGACAGCCAGGGCTACACAAAGAAAACCTGACGGGGGGGGGGGGGGGGGGGGGGGGGGGGGCCAGACAAGGGGAGGGAAAGACAGAGAGACTGACAGAGGGCACTCAATACCCTGGCCACTGCCCACTGCATCAACACAAATAGTCACACACACACACACACACACACACACACACACACACACACACACACAAGGCTGTTTTTCCTTTCTTTAAAGAAATGGGAATTGACTTCAAGCAACCTGACAGGACACTCATTAGGAGATTACAAAGCAAATAGGAATTCAGATAATCTGAAAAGAGAGCCAACAATTGGTGTTGGCATGGCATAGTCATGGCAGCCAGGCATGTCTTCTCTACACTGAGCAGCCAGGCATGTCTTCTCTACACTGAGGCTGTTTAACAGAACCCCACTGGATGTAATAGTGCTTTTCCCCAAGTTTATGACAACCAAAATTTTCTCTAGATATTGCAAGCAAATTCCAGAACAGCCAGGGCCTCAAAAAACAAAACAAACAAACAAACACAAACCCTTGGCGCTGGCTCAGGTTTGGATCTCCAGCATACACAAAACTGTCAAGTACAGCGCCCTGTGTCTGTAGCCCCAGGAGGGAGGTAGCAGAGTCCTATAAGGCACTGGTCAGCTGTGACACTGAGAGCTCCAGGATCAAGCTCAGTAGGAGACTTTATCTCAAAAACCAAGATGGAGTGCAGCAACCAAGGCAGACGCCTGGCACTGACTTAGGCAATACGAATGCACACACATGTGCACACACAGATGTGCAAGAATGCCTGCAAATCTTATCTGGGAAAGCTGAATCAGAGAATCCAGAGGCATAGCGAGCCCTGAGCTTCATAGAAAGCAAAAAATGAGGTAGTAAGGTGGGAGTTCTTTCTCTTACACACGGGACTTCCAGATATAGAAAAAAATATTCTTTTTAAAAAGCTTACTTATATACATATGCGTACTCCATTTGCATGTATGTCTGCATGATAAAAGAGGGCATCAGATCCCATTATTTAGATGGTTGTGAGCCACAATGTGATTTCTGGGAATTGAACTCAGGACCTCTGGAAGACCGACTAGTGCTCTTAACCACTGAGCCATCTCTCCAGCCCAGAAAAAATATTCTTACAACCTATTTCGGCACTATAAAGTCCGTTGTGTATAAAACCACCACATATATTTACATGCATGATAAATTTCAGCATTTGGCTAACACATTAGCATTAATGCCTACCTCTTTCCACTCTAAGACCTACCTGCTGATAATTCTTTGGTTTGCTTTTGGGGATTTTTAATTTTTGAGGTTTGTCTTCATAACAATCCTCCTGCCTCACCAAGAAAGTAATGGGTGTAAAGGTGTTAACCAACATGCTTGGTCAGCTATTACCTTATGTTTTAAATTATGCTTGTCTACATGAGAACAAATGAGTGTGAGTCCCCCCGGGGTGCAACACATGGAGTTACATTTGGTTCCCAGTGCACCGTAGTGCAGGGAGCCAAACCCTACTTCTCTTCAAGCCTGGTACACGCTCTTAACTGCTTTTTTTCCCAGCTATTCTTGGATTCTTTCCATGCAAAGTTCACTAAAATGATGCAGGTTACATTTGAGAAAAGTGGGCGGAGGAATTTCTCTTAAGACGTGGGTGGAACATAAGCTAGGAGTTAACAGAACAAATCGTGTTGCAAAGCAAAGGCTACAGTTGGTTTTGTTTTGTTTGTGGTACTAGGGGTGGACCCCAATGCCTTGCACACATCAAACAAACGAAGAAGCATCTTTTAAAATGGTGCACCGGTAAGTTTAAGGAAGCCAGCGAGGAGTTTCACTGTGACTAAATTAGTAGTTTTGAAGGTCTGCTGCGACCTGCTTTCCCTTAAGTTTTACTGTGGGTGTTTAATCCTGCCGTCTTCCAATGAAACAATCACATTTCTTTCTTTTTTTTTTTTTACCTTGAATGTGGCAGACATTGCTCCCAAAAAAACTATTTTTAGTAAATTCACAAGGCACCTTTAAGCTTTGTAAATATAGCAAAGCTTCAAAGGCCCACACGCCGTTCTCCTCCAAGGATCAAATATCCCACAACCCTCGGTGTTTTGTTACTATCTAGCTAACTACTGTATATAATCACATATGATTTTATAATTCTAAACAAGTGTGGGAGGCCGTGTCAACCACTGAGGATGCTGCTCCGCTCCCGCCTCCCGAGAAGTTTACACAACATAAATAACGGTCTCCTTTGTCTTCTCTGCGCTCCTTAGCCGTGCCCCACGGCGCTTCCCCAAGTCAGCATCCTAACGGGACCCCGAGGCGTTCCCCGCCGCGCTCTCGGGATGCGGGGACGACCGCAGCTCCAGGGCGAGACTGCGGCCCCGCGCCCACCCTGCAGCCCTGGCTGCGCGGCCCGCGCCGTGACTTCCGCTTGCCGCGAGGCCGGCGGGCGCCCGGGCGGAAGTACCGCGGGGAAGGAGGCCGCCCCGGAGGAAGGAGGCGCCCGCGCTCGCCGCCGCATCCCGCATCCCGCTCGCCGGGCCCCGCGCCAGCCGCCGCCCCGCGCCCTACCTCGGCCGCTCGGAGCCCGGCCCTCAGAGCGCCCAGGGGCCGCCCATAGGCAGGAAAGCTCCCGCCCGTTCCGTTCACTCCGGCCGCGCCCGCTCCGGGCGGCCCTGTCCAGTCACGGCAGAGGGCCGGCGGCGGCGGCGGCGAAGGCCACGCCAGCGCCCGACTCCCTGGAGCCCTCACCGCGGGGCCCCGGACGCGGGAGGAAGAAGCCGCCACAGCCCCGGAATGTGAGCGCCGCCTGCGCAGGCGCAGGCACGCCTAAGTATCGCGAGACTCTTCGCGCGGCCCGCGAACGGAGTGCGCAGGCGCGCGCGAAGCGGACGGTCCCTGTGCGGAGCTCCAGTCCCGCCAAGATGAGCGAGCGGATGGTCGGCTCGGTGACTTCCCAGAATGCAGGGTCACTCCGTGACGCAGGCATCGTTTGAAGCCCGCTGCAGTTGTCCAGAAGCCGTTTACACAGCTGTTTGAAAACGATGTTTGCTCATGCCTGTCTGCAGCCCTTAAGACTCATTCATTGTCTGGGGGCTGGAGAGATGGCTCAGTGGTTAGGAGCACAGACTGCTCTTCCAGAGGTCCTGAGTTCAAGTCCCAGCAACCACATGGTGGCTCACAACCATCTGTAAAGGGATCTGATTGCCCTCTTCTGGTGTGTCTGAGAGCTACAGTGTACTCATATACATAAAATGAGTTTGGAGTCAACCTGGGCTACAGAGCATGAACAAACAAAAATAAACCAGCAGAAATGTTAGGCACGGCAATATGAGTAGGCACACGGGTGACTCATCATGGTCAGGGTTCACAGCAGAGGTACCAGTAAAGCTTGCTTCTTTCCTGCAGCTAGCATCTCAGGGGTAAGGTGGAGCTCCCAGCCTTACCTCAGTCTTTGAGAATTTTCTAGCCATGGTACTTACTATCCTTGGGCTTCAAGTTAGCTCATCTCCAGGCAGCAGAAGTATTCCCAAATAAATCTAAAAGAAATGTTGAAAATCCTTAGTCATCATGGAAATGCAAATAAAAATGATTCTGAAATCCCACAATGGCTAAATAAATAAATAACCAACTCAAAACTGGGCAGTGGTGGCGCACGCCTTTAATCCCAGCACTTGGGAGGCAAAAGTAGGCGGATTTCTGAGTTTGAGGCCAGCCTGGTCTACAGAGTGAGTTCCAGGACAGCCTGCCTTGAAACCCTCCCCAAACAAACAAACAAACAAACAAAAAGACTCAGTGTCTGCCCTTTAGTTTCTTAAGGGTGGGTAGGGCAGGACTGCCCATATCCAAACATGAGAATATTCAGATGGTGATGGTGTTAGGGCTCTCAGATGTAAGATGTGTAATAATTAAGGTATTTTATGTGGGGTGCCCTGTAGTATTTAGTTTTTTTTTTTTTTTTAATCCCTGACATCTCTACAATGTGCCATATCCTTTATCCTAAAAGGCGGAACCACTAGCCTAATTCCATTTGGCGGTATTTCCTTCTGAGTCGCTTGGTTGTAGAATTATCCTGGATTCAGAGTTCTTACTATAAGCCCGGAACATGAAATTGATAGTATTGGGCTGGAGTTATGGCTCAGTGGTTAAGAGCACTGACTGTTCTTCCAGAGGTCCTGAGTTCAATTCCCAGCAACCACATGGTGGCTCACAACCATCTGTAATGAGATCTGATGCCCTCTTCTGGTGTGTCAGTGACAGTACACTTACATACAGGAAATAAATAAATAAATCTTGAAAGAAAGAAAGAAAGAAAGAAAGAAAGAAAGAAAGAAAGAAGGAAATTGACAGTCTTCTGTCTCTAAATAGACTTCTGAGGGAAAACCAAAACCTCCCCAGCAGGAGGCAACAATAACCCTAGATTCCCCATGGTACCCAAGGAGCAAACAGCCCCTCTCTTCAAAGGTACTAAAGCGGGCATTAACAACATAGTTTTGCTATTATTGTTTTTTTTTTAATGGAAAAAAAAAACCCACAAATCCCAGAGCTGCCAAGGAGACTCCTGTCTGATAGAGAGAACCACTGGCAGCTGCTCCAATGGGCCTTACTTCGGCCACAACTTAAGAGGAGCCAGCCTAAAGCTTGGAGCTGGCAGCCCAGAAGCAGCTTAGCAGGTGGCTACACTGTAGCAGCTAGACTGCAGAAATCTGGGAGTCAGAGAGCTGAGAGGTGAGCCTGGAAGTCCACCTTCCTGCTCATAAAAAGGAGGGCACTCAATTGCTAGCTCTGGCTGCTGAGCTGTGACATTGAGGGTACTGATGTGTCCATTTTTTGAGCTTTAACTAGAGGCTGGAAACTAGGCCCCTGGCACTTAAAAGATTTATTTATTTCATTTATGAGTACACTGTAGCTGTCTTCAGGCACACCAGAAGAGGGCATCAGATCCCATTACAGATAGTTGTGAATGTCCATGTGGTTGCTGGGAATTGAACTCAGGACCTCTGGAAGAGCAAGCAGCCAGTGCTCTTAACTATTGAGCCATCTTTCTAGCTTTTACAAGCTGCTCTTAGGAGGGTCCTGGCACTGCATTTAGAGTTACTGGCTCAAGCCAGTTTCTTTTTGAATAGAGCTAAAGGACCTTCAGCTCCGGCTGAAGCTTGGAGGTGATCTCTATGCCATGCTTCATTGTGTTTGTCTTAGTCAGGGTTTCTTTTGTTTGTTTGTTTGTGGGTTTTTTTTTTTGGTTTTGTTTTTTGGTTTTTTTGTTGTTGTTTTTATTTGTTTTGTTTTATGAGACAGGGTTTCTCTGTATAGCCCTGGCTGTCTGGAACTCACTTTGTAGACCAGGCTGGCCTCGAACTCAGAAGTCCACCTGCCTCTGCCTCCAGAGTGCCGCCACCAAGCCCGGCTTTCGTCAGGGTTTCTATTCCTGCACAAACATTATGACCAAGAAGCAGTTGGGGAAGAAAGGATTTATTCAGCTTACACTTCCACATTGCTGTTCATCACCAAAGGAAGTCAGGACTAGAACTCAAGCAGGTCAGGAAGCAGGAGCTGATGCAGAGGCCATGGAGGGATGTTACTTACTGGCTTGGTCAGCCTGCTCTCTTATTTTGTCCCCCACCCCCCGCCCAGAGCTGAGGACCGAACCCAGGGCCTTGGGGTTGCTAGGCAAGGGCTCTAGCGCTGAGCTAAATCCTCAACCCCTCAGCCTGCTCTCTTATAGGACCCAAGACTACCAGCCCAGAGATGGTCCCACCCACAAGGGGTCTCTCTTCCTTGATCACTATTTGAGAAAATGCCCCACAGCTGGATCTCATGGAGGCATTTCCCCAACTGAAGCTCCTTATTCTGTAATAACTCCAGCTTGTGTCAAGTTGACACAAAACTAGCCAGTATAGTGTTTGTGCTGGCCTGGGGCTTGGAGACTTGTCTATCAAAGTGATTCAGCCAAGGTCTGCCACGCTGCACCATATCAGTACCATCTCCAGTAAAACTGGAGACAGATTAGCCGCAGGACAGTGATCTGCCGACTTGACCTCCAGTAAAAACTCTGAACAAAAGCCAGACTTGGTGGAACATGTCTTTAATCACAGCACTGGGGAGGCAGAGGCAGGAGGATCTCTATGAATTCAACAGTCTGGTCTACACAGCCAGTTATAGGACAGCCAGGACTACAAAGAACAGTGGTTCACAAGCTTCCTATTGCTATGACCCTTTAATATAGCTCTCCAAGTTGTGGTGACCCCAACCATAAAATTATTTTGTTGATACTTCATAACTGAAATTTTGCTAGTGTCATGAAACCCTAAAATGTTTTGGAGATAGAGGATCTCCCGAGTCTCCACCCACAGGTTGGGAACAGTTGACAGTGTTGTGCCAGGGAAATGTTAGTGATCCCCCAAAACACACACAAAAGCTGATCTGATGTAGCTCATAGCAGGATCTCTATTCTATTCGTGCTAGCTTGGGCCCACCCAACACACCACCATCACACAGGATGGTTTTGGGGGGGGAGCCCCGAATGTCTATGGGGCAAGGCTTTAGAGTAAGCATAGAGTGCATGCACGAGCATCTAATTGGAAAGCTCCTGTGCCCTTTAACACAATTGGCTGGTGCTGGGAGTCATAGCATTTGTTTTTTTTTTTTTTTAGATTTATTTGTTTTATGTATGTGAGTACACTGTAGCTATACAGATGGTTGCGAGCCTTCATGTGGTTGCTGGGAATTTGAATTTTTTTAGGACCTCTGCTCGCTCTGGTCAACCCCTCTCACTCCAGGTGGCCCTGCTCACCCTGTCAACTCCAATCGCTCAGTCCCTGCTTGCTCCAGCCCAAAGATTTATTTAATTATTTATTTAATTATTTTTTATTTTTTTTTTGAGACAGGGTTTCTCTGTATAGCCCTGGCTGTCCTGGAACTCACTCTGTAGACCAGGCTGGCCTCAAACTCAGAAATCTGCCTGCCTCTACCTCCCAAGTGCTGGGATTAAAGGCGTGCGCCACCACGCCCGGCTTTATTTATTATTATATAGAAGTACACTATAGCTGACTTCAGACACACCAGGAGAGGGCATCAGATCTCATTACAGGCAGTTGTGAGCCACCATGTGGTTGTTGGGATTTGAACTCTGGACCTTCGGAAGAGCAGTCAGTGCTCTTACCCACTGAGCCATCTCACTAGCCTGGGAGTCATATCATAAACTTAACTTCTGCTCCTCTCTGCATTGGTGATCGTTAGGCAGGGGGTGGGCTTGTAACCTGGGGTGCAGGTTTGTTGGGGAAATAACCTGGAGACACTGGTCTTGTTGATGGTGTAACCTGGAAACTCTGGTCTTGTTGGGTATTAGCCTAGAGACTAGAGTTAGGCTTGGGTTTTGTTGGAGGGCAACTTGGAAACTAATACTAGCTACCAGCCTGCTAGTTTACCTGAGTTCAAAATTAGGTCAACTTCTCTAAAATGGAGTCTGAACTTGAAAGATTTGGTATCTCAACAGAGCAGCTTAGTCTCAAACAAAAGCAAACTGAGTAGACATCTGGGAAAGTGACTGTTTAGCAGGAAAGCAATTATAGATCTCCAACTCAGCCTGAGGAGAGGCTGCGCTTGGCTCCTTGTTCTCTGAGAAACCACACGCATGCAGCCTTCAATGGTCTCTGGAGAGCACTGCTCTCAATAGGACTGAAGGCTTGTCTTAGGGAATCCTAACTTCCAATGATGTCAGACACAAAGGCAGACTCATAGGAGGTATGTAGTGTGGTTTATTTTGTGTCCCTGGCCCTTTAAAAGACCCCCAGTTGCTAAGCAACTGGCCCATTAGAACTGCTTGACCCTATGACCTTCAGTGCCAGTTGCCTCTTGGACTTCTGGGAACAGGAGAGGATATAAAAAGCAGGCAGAAGCCAAGAGAGGGGAGTAGGGTTAGCGAAGACAGTCGGTGCAAAAAAAAAAAAGAGAGAGAGAGACTGAGCAGAGTGAAAACAGGAGAGTGTTGGGCAGAAGCTGAGTTGTGCCAGAGACGATATTGTTAGGAGACAGTGAGTGGAAGGTGGACTGGGCTGGCAGAGTGAGAAGAGTGAGAGCCAAGCCAGGAGAAGCTTAGCTGAGTAGACATGCTAGAATAGTTGTGGTGGTGGTAAATATTAATTGGGAGTTTCTACCTCATCCTAAGGAAGAGACACAGAACATATTTATGATAAGCCCGACAAGCACTAGGCCTGAGCAGACACCAACCCTCTATGTTACTTTGTCGGCTTCCCTGTCAACTGCCCCAAGATATAACTCGCCATGCTCCGCCTGGGCTGCTCCTATTCCAACTGGCCAACCACCCCTCGTGGCCATCTGCTCACCACCCAACCACCCCATGGCACCTTCCTCCTTCCCTTCCTCCCTCTCTCCTCCTCCATCTCAGACCCCAAGCTGGGGAACCAAAGCCCCACCTACCTCTCTTGTGCCCAGCTACAGGCTGTAGGCATCTTCTTTCAACCAATAGTTTTAAATTGAGAAGCAAAGTTTGCACAACAAGTGTGAGAATTCACTCTTTTTGAGCTGCAAGTATTGGGGAAACAGAAGGGACTGTTCCTATTTGAGCAGACTGCTGAGGAACTGAGGGACAACCAGTCAGGAGAAACATTTGAAGGGCTGGGCTAGAAACTGGGAGGAGGGCTGACAAGGAGTTAAGAGAACTGGTTACTGTTTGTAAGAAAAAGAGACATTAAAAAAAAATTAGCCGCCGCCGGGTGTGGTGGCGCATGCCTTTAATCCCAGCACTAGGGAGGCAGAGGCAAGTGGATTTCTGAGTTCGAGGCCAGACTGGTCTACAAAGTGAGTTCTAGGACAGCCAGAGCTATACAGAGAAACCCTGTCTCGAAAAAACAATAAATAAATAAATAATAAAAAATAAAAACCGGGGCTGGTGAGATGGCTCAGTGGGTAAGAGCACCCAACTGCTCTTCCGAAGGTCTGGAGTTCAAATCCCAGCAACCATATGGTGGCTCACAACCATCTGTAACAAGATCTGACGCCCTCTTCTGGAATGTCTGAAGACAGCTACAGTGTACTTACATATAATAAATAAATCTTTAAAAAAAAAAAATAAATAAAAACCAAGCTGGGCAGTGGTGGCACACACCTTTAATCCCAGCACTTGGGAGGCAGAGGCAGGCAGATTTCTGAGTTTGCGGCCAGCCTGGTCTCCAGAGTGAGTTCCAGGACAGCCAGGGCTACACAGAAAAACCCTGTCTCGAAAAACAAAACAAAACAAACAAACAAACAAACAAAAAATAACCCCAAAACCCCCATACATTACAACTTCACCACAAAGAATTTAGGGAAAGTGCCAGAACCTGTAAGATAGAAAGTGATAGATTTTAAGAGACAGCAAGGTCTAACATCTAATTTCAGATTTCTTTTTTCTCTGTGCATGTAAGTAGAGGGCTGAGGACAAAGCAGGCGCTGGTCCTCACTGCCGATTACCTCATTTCCTCAGTCTCTTATTGGCTAAGCAGGCCAGGCTGGCTGGCTAGCAAGCCCCAAGGGACCACCTATCTCTGCTTCCTCAGCACCGGAATCACGAATGTGCTCCACATTTCTGACTCAGTGTCTTAGCCAGGTGTGCTATGGCTAGGAAGAAAACTGCGACCATGTTGACTCTCACAAAAGCATTTGAGAGCTGAGCGCTGTGGCACACACCTTTAGTCCCAGCATCCAGGAGGCTGAGCGAGATAGATATATCTCAGGCAGTCTGAGGCCAGCCGGTCTACATAGAGAGTTCCAGGACAGTCAGGGCTACATAGTAAATCCCTGTCTTGCGGGATGGGGAGAAGCATTTCATTGGGGCTGACATACAGTTTCTGAGATTTGGTCCATTATCACAATGTCGGGAGGCATGGCAGCAAGCTGGCAGACACGGTGCTGGCAGATGTACCTGAGTTCTACATCCAGATCCACAGGCAGCAGCAGGAAGAGCAAGCCACTAAGCCTGGCCTGGGCTCTTGAAAGCCCCAAACCTAGTGCCAATCCCTCTAACAAGGCAGCACCTCCTAATGTCACTCCCTAAGCCATTGAAAAATGTGAGTCTATGAGGCTATTCTTTTTTTGTTGCTTTTTTTTTTTAAGATTTTATTCATTTTAGTGTTCTATCTACACATACACCTCTAAGAAAAGGGCGTCAGACCCCATTTTAGATGATGAGCCACCACATGGTTGCTGGGACCTGAACTCACAACCTTTGGAAGAGCAACCAGAGCTCTTAACTTCTGAGCCATCTCTCCAGCTTGTTGTTTTCATTCTTTTTTTGTTTAGTTTTTTTTTTTTTTTTTTTTTTTTTTCTTCTAAGACAGGGTTTCTCTGTATAGCCCTGGCTGTCCTGGAACTCTCTGTAGACCAGGCTGGCCTTGAACTCAGAAATCCGCCTGCCTCTGCCTCCCAAGTGCTGGGATTAAAGGCATGCGCCACCACTGCCCGGCCATCCTGACCATTCTTAACCCCCTGTTGAGATCATTCCAGGAAAGTCTGCTACAGAAAGGAACAAGGCAGGACTGAAGCTGGTGTGGTTAGGGTTTCTAAAGGAACAGGAACGACAGAAATACACGCGTGGGAGGGATTTATTATACTGTGTATTAGGGTTTCTAGAGTCACAGAACTTATGGGTAGTCTCTATATAGTAAGGGATATATTGATGACTTATAGTCTGCAGCCCAACTCCCAATAATGGTCAGCAGCAGCTGTGAATGGAAGTCCAAGGATCTAGCAGTTGCTCAGTCTCACATGGCAAGCAGGCGAAGGAGAGAGAGGGAGAGGGGGAGAGGGAGAGTGAGACTCCCTTCTTCCAATGTCCTTATATAGTCTCCAGCAGAAGGTGTAGCCCAGATTAAAGGTGTGTACTACCACATCTTTAATCCCAGGTGACCTTGAACTCAGAGATTTCCCAGTCTTTGTTTGTTTTGTCTTTCGAGCCAGGGTTTCTCTGTATAGCCCTGGCTGTCCTGGAACTCACTTTGTAGACCAGGCTGGCCTCAAACTCAGACATTTGCCTGCCTCTGCCTCCCAAGTGTGCCACCATGCCCGGCTGAGATTTCCCTGTCTTAATCTTCTGGAATCCATAGCCACAATGCCTCAAGATCTCCATACCAAGATCCAGGTCAGAAACTTGTATGCCCCAACCTCCAGATTAGGGTCACTGGTGAGCCTTCCAATTCTGGATTATAGTTCATTCCAGATATAGTCAAGTTGACAACCAGGAATAGCCACTACACCCCGCTTTAACCAACACTGGCTGAGATGTACAATGGCTGTCTGCATGCTGGAATGGCTGAGCACCCGAGGGGCTGGTCGGACCATGAGGATGATGCCTCCCTCAGCAGTCCCAAGCTAGCCCAGAAGGCCCGTGGGTGGGTTCGTATGTGAGAGCAAACCAACAGTGACGGTAGTGGCGGTGCACTGGCCAGGAAAGAGCGAAGGAGCGGGCAGCACTGCTGGTTCCTGGGCTCCAGAAGCTGAGCCCACCACACACTCTGCACACAGCATTTCCCAATTCTTAGAGCTAACATTCCTTGGATGTGCCCTCAAAGACCCGTCCAAAGGTGTCTCTGTTGATTACAGACCCATTGGAGTAGGACATCAAGAGTCACCCCTACAGGTACTCCTCAGTGTATTCTAGAATTCACACCCCCCCAAACAGCGATAAAGAATAGGTTTAATGGGGGTTGGGGGGGAGGACTCTTCAGAGCGCTCCAGGACAGTCAGGATGAGATGATGTTGAAGGTTACGGGATTTTGAGCTGAATATATGGCATTCTTCTTTTTATTACATTTTAATTTGGAGGCATGGGTTGCACACGTCACAGAGTTTGTGGGAAGGTTCTCTCCTTCATCATGAGGGTCTTAGGAACCTTATTCAGGTCTTTGGACTAAGTAATAAGTGCCTTTACCCACTGAGCCATCTCTTCAGCTCTCTACCTGGAATTCTCTACAGAAACAAAGCATCATCCTTCAGGTCTTCACAGCAAACACTGGCTGTGCTGGAACTCTCTGTTCTCCGCTGAAGATTTCAATCAGACTCTGGGGGAGAGAAGATACTTTCTTTGTGCCTGGGGAGCAGCTCTGGCTCATTCCCACATGAGACAGTCTGAGGTCAGTGGAGGGGAAGGCTGACTCACAAGCCTTCAGGAGATCAAGGTCCCCTCCCTTGCTCCATAAGGATCATGTAAGAGGAGACTCCTCAATACTGCAGCTGCCTTTCGGCAACCTATGCTCCTGTACGTAGCAGTGAATTTGTTAAACCACTCTGGCTTCCAGTGAGTCCAGTGTGTCCTGCACCCAGCCAGGAGCCTTTTGGATTCTTGAAAGAGACACATACACCAGCTAACCTTGATAACCTTGACTAGCTCAATGGCTGGGCACCGAGTTGTCTTATCTTTGCTGCCCTGTTGCCTCTGGGGAGTCCAGCACCCCCACCCCCACCCCTGGACCACTTTCCCTTCCCAGCTACATTGCTAATTTTTCTTCTGCAGCTCTTAAATCTCATCCCTCTCTCAGTCCCTTGCCCATGCAATCTAAAAGTCCCGCTTTGTCAATGGCTGTACAGCAATTCTTTATTATCAATCAAAGCCAGCTCGGGGCAGGGACCCTCAGGTCTGGAAGCACAGCTTTTGGGAGCCAAAATCAGACACAGCATTAGAACCAATTTCCAACACCTGTACGGAGCCAACCACCTGCGGGCCAACAAGCTTGTTTGCTGTCCCTACAGTTCCTTCTTCCAAAGCAGCATGCAGATAGCAAAAAAGCCCAAAACTAAAACCAAACAAACAAAACACCCCAAAACAAACAAAAACAACAACAAATAAAACAGTATTAGCATGTTCTTTTTCTGCCAGATGTGTTGCTAGGAACCCAGCACCTCACAAATGCTGGGCTCTACCACAGACTTCCATTTCCAGCCCTGCAGTGGCATATCCTAATCGGAAGCCAAAGTGGAACATCATGCATAACACAGGACTTGAGTGACAAAACACACCTGAGCCCTAAAGGTTGCCTCTTGCTATGTGTATCGCCTTGGACACACAACTCAAGTCTGTAAAATCAAGCATTTACTGACTGTAGGCATTGATAATGGAGGACTACACGGTCTCTAGCCTCAGGAAGCTTACATTCTATGGGGTGGGCAATAAACACGAGTACAGCTCTGTGTAGCAGGCTGTGCCTCGTACCTGTAATCCTAACACTCGAGGGAGCAAGACATCAGGGGTCCATGCCAGCTAAGACTACAGAGGGTACTGGCACCGTCTCAAAAACAAAACAAAAAAACCAAAAAGTAGTATTGAGTGCAATAAAAATGGCCAGTGCTTTTCATTTGTGTGTGACGTGCACACTGTGCTGAGCCCAGTGGCAAAAGGAGCTCAGCGCGAGGAAGGCAGCTCAGGTGGCAGGAACTTTGTTCTCTAGTTTTCCATTCTTGAGAAGTTGATGTGGAGCAGCACACGGCTCAGTGGGCAGAGGAGCTCATGGCTGTAGTTCAGACGCCTCTGGCAGAGGCACAGTTCCAACTCCTGGGACCCGTTTCCCAACCCCCACATCCAAGCCACAGCGGACACATATGAAAGAACAAACAGTCACGCACAGAGTATATGGAATGTAAAGTTTAAAAAAAAAAACAAAACAAACCAAAAAGCAGCCGCAGACTCTACAGAAGGCTGGGCACATTCATAAACCTCAAGTCAAGACTGCGCTTCCATTTACAACAGCCAAAAATCAACTCTAGGGAATTCCTTACATTGGTTTGTGTGCGTGATGTCAACGAAACAAACTCGGGATCTAGAAACTGCTGCTCGCTCCAAAGACTCAGAAGTCACAGAGGCGCTGTGGTCACTACTTAGAATGTGTACTCAAACAAGGCCAGCTACCCACAGAATCACGTAAAGGAGTGTGTGTGCGCAGAGCGAGCTGCTGGGGAGCTTGGTGATGTGATTTCATCATATCTGTACCCCCTTTTTCTTAGGATGATGAAGAACAGACCCAAGACTCACACAAGGCAACCAGGTTAAAAAGACTATATATATATTTGATAACCAAAAATGGAAGAGGATTTTTTGTTTGCTTTGTTTTGAGGCAGGGTTTCCTTTCCTGTGTAGCCCTGGCTGTCCTGGAACTTTGTAGATCAGGTGGGCTTCAAATTCAAAAATTCACCTGCATTGCCTGCATGTGCTGGGATTACAGGCATGCACCATCACTCCTTTTTTTTTTTTCCTTTTCTTTTTCTTTTTTTTTTTTGGTTTTTCGAGACAGTGTGTCTCTGTGCAGTCCTGGCTGTCCTGAAACTCACTCTGTAGACCAGGCTGGCCTCGACTGCCTCTGCCTCCCAAGTGCTGGGACTAAAGGTGTGTGCCACCACACCCGGTGAGAATTTTTTGCTAAAAAAAAAAAAAAATGCACGCCATGTATGCTCTCCTGCACTTGGGAGACAGAAACAAACATGTAGATCTCTGTGAGTTCAGTGCCAACCTGGTCTACAAAGCACGTTCAAGGCCAGCTGGGGCTGCACAGTGAGACTGTTAAGAAATGCAGAAAGATATACCAACACTAATATTCCCCTTAGAGGTCCACAAATAAAAAGGTTAGAGAAAAAAACAAAAGACAAAGCATTCAAGGAAAGATAATCTGAGACAATGCCGACTGAATCAACTTTATTCTGTAAGGAATTTATAGAGAGCCTGAGGAAATATTGATATTGCATTAAAAAACAAATTAAACTCTGTACATCATTAAAACTTTAAAAATCAGTCAGTGTTGACACTAACAGATATACTGGGCAATATTCCATTTTAGGACAAAATGCTCTCAGGGCTTCTTAGATACACAAACAGAAAACGTGATACGATGTAACTTCTGAATCTCCAGGGAGCCAGGGAGTTGAGGGAGCACTACTGCACCAGTATGGAGTTTCCGGGAGCACCACCGCACCGGTGTGGAGTTTCCGGGAGCACCACTGCACCGGTGTGGCTGCTGTGTACTCTGAAATTAACAAGCTACACCTGGGCGATGAGACGCAATAAATAAACCAAGGCCGGAAGAAGTGCTGGTGACAGGGATTCCAGTGTGATGTTCTAGTTCCTCCTGCTGTAATTGCTCTTTTCTTGAAGTGAAGTAACTGGGTATGTGAAGATCTAAAAATATTTCCCAAGTAGTTCTTACTTTTCTAGTACAAGTAACCTTACACTTAACAAGTAGGATAGGTGGCTGTCACTATGGCTTTTAAATATGTTACACTGGTTTATTTATTATTTATTGTTCTTTAGACTTATTCACTGGAATTACAGACAACTGTAAGCTGCCATGTGGGTGTTGAGACCTGAACCTGGGTCTTCAAAAAGAGCAGCAGATGCTCCTAACCTCTGCGTCACTGCCCTTGCCTTAAAAGTATTTAACAACTCTAGTATGCTCTGACTTAAAATCAACCTCTAAATCAACAATATATACACATATATTTGCTTGTTCTCTTTTTATAAGACTGGTTCTCACTGTAGCTCTGGCTGGCCTGAAACTCACTATGTAAAACCAGATGCAGAGGACAACAGGCTGGTCTTGAACTAAGGGACCATCCTGCCTCTGCCTCCCAAAGGCTGGATTACAGGTGGGTGCCACCACACCTGGTTTAAATCGAGACTAAAAAACTGTTCTGTCTTTTTAGGTAATCCAATTATTCAGAATTAGACCTCAAATGCTCTAAAGAGGAATTTTTGATTCTTTGTGCACCAAATTTTACTAAGAAATGCTGTGGTCTGAAATGTAAATACCAGTATTTGATGTAATTTCTTTATTTCGATTTACTACATTTATTTACACCTGTGTGTGCATGAGAGAGCACACACGCACAGTAATGCGAATCATAGAACAACTTGCACTTTCTGCTATATGGATCCAAGATATTGAACTGAGTGATCAGGTTTGAAAGCAAGACTCACATCCACCAAGTCACCTCGCCTGCCCAACAACCAGTAGTAACAAAAATGCTTTGTTTTCTCGTATTAGACCTGGGGCACACTTAAGCAAGTGCGTTACCACTGAACTATATCCTCAGCCTTGCCTGCACGGTTTTTCCACATGAGGCTTTATTATATAAGGCCAAACTGGCTTCAAATTCATCATCTTTCTACCCTTGCCTACTAGGTGCTATGATTACAGGCATGCACCACCTTGCCTCGTTTTAATAAAGGGGAAAATTCATAACTCCATCATCCTGAAGGAAAGTCAGATTAGAAGTATTATGGTAGAGAATGTACCATAATATCAATGCCTAAAGAAACACTTGAGGGACAGGATTAACATGGAGTATGTATTGGTCATAATAACTTTCTCTAAAGGAGTCAATAAAGAAGTCAGCACTTAGGCAAAACCAGGGGCGAGAGAAAACCTTAAATAGTAACACTAGCACAGTAGAAAGACGTGGAGAGCCAAGTGTGCTAAAACCAAGCACTGGAGAGACAGCTGGAGGAGGATCACAAGTTCAAGGCCAGCCCATGCCCCACAGTGACTTTCTCAAAAGTAGGAAGAAATAAAAAAGAAATGCAGAAATCCCATTATACTACTTATGTTTAATTTTATAAGCCAGGGCTTGACTATTACTCGTTTCAGATAAAATTAAAATAAAAACTCTGAGCCTGTTTTGTAAACTTCCATCACAGCACTCTAGGGTCCTGCTCACATGCTCCAGTCTGCGAGGTGTAAGCTCAGCAGGCTATGACCAGAGCTTTTTACCTTTCTTAGGTGATGAGCACACCACAATTCCACTGAAAGGACAGGTCAGTGGCCCTTAGTGCCTGACAGACTTTATTACAGCATTCAGTACAAAATTCCAATGTCTTCCAGATATTTAAAGTGTTGGTATCTAAGGTTTACATTGAAGAACATCACATTCTGAAAACAGGTCTAATGTAGATGGTTTTGGATGGGTATGGGGTAGTACTTACAGACGACCTCTTGAACAAACACTGGTTTCTTGTATTTAAAAAATAAGCAAGACAGAATTTTAAAAGCCTTACTTTACAATACACTGTAAACGTCACAGACAGCAAAGGTACAAAGTGGCTCCGATGTTTATAATACTTTGTATCGTCCTTTGTTGGTTGGTTGGTATGAATTTTGCTATGATGGAAAATAAAAGGCAGAAGGTTAGAAAAAAACACACAAAGAAGTCAATGTTTAAGATCCCTTTAACAATCTGTAAAACTGCCCTGTCTTGGAAAACCAAAAATAAGTAAGTAAATAAATAGGCTACTGTTAGCCAGTGTAGTTGTGCATGCCTTAAATCCCAGCACTCTCCACAGAGAATTTTGGGACAGAAAGAGCTATGGATAAATCCCATCTCCAAAATCATGCTACTGAGTGGAGGGAGACAGAATTGTTTAATAAAGAACTCTGCACCCACTGAGGAACAGCCAACCAATGACTGCCTCAACTTGAGACCACCTCATGGGAGAGAGCCAACCCCTGACACTATGAATGATCCTCTGCTATGCTTACAGGATTCTAGTATGACTGTCTTCTGAGCAACTTCATCCCCCAGATACAGATACCTAGAGACCCACAGCCAAGCATCAGGCAGAGCTCTGGGAGTCTTGTGGAAGAGTGGGGGATGGAGGGGAGCAAGCAGGAGGGGTCAAGGACACCACAAGACCCACAGAGTCAACTAACCCGGGAGCATAGGGGCTCACAGAGCCTGGGCCACCATCCAAGGAACGTGCAGGAGCTAGCCTAGATCCTACATATCTGCAGCAGATGTAGGTTCCCTAACAAGACTGGGGACTGTCTGAGTCTCTGCTCCTGCCATTGGCTCCCCTTTTCCCTCCCTGGACTGCTTGGCTGGGCCTAGATGCCGAGGATAGTGTGGTAGTAAAGGAATGTATTGTTGCAACCTACAACAGACTGGCCTCCTCAATATAAAACTGATATAAAACCAGCGGACAGCACTTAACTGCCACAGAGTGACAACACACAGAACTAGTCTCCAACATTACAGCCACGGACTTGTTGTATTTGAGGGCGAGGAATAGTGATGTGGAGGTCAGAGACCAAGCTTCTAGAGAGCGCAACAGTCTGCACGTCTTCGTCTGGAGAGTGACTACAGGGCTGTGCCTACTCTACAAATCCATCAAGGTATCTTTGTTGGAGATAGGGTCTCTAAATAGGCCAGCAGCCCGGCCTTGAATTCTACTTCCCAGAGTGCTGTGGTTACAGGTGCTCCGCTGGCAAGATTTATGACCCCTGTGCCTGTCTGTATTGACGTTCAATGGAAGAGTAACTAAAACAAGGGAGGCCTTCAGGTTCCACTCACCAGTCGGATCAGTTCCTCTTTTATGAGCCTGGTGATCTCTGCCTTTGCTTTCTGCACAGCCAGCTCGTTGGCACCTGAAGATTCATTAGAAAACAAACGGTTCACACTGCTGCACCACACTGGCTGTTTCTCCACATGAAGGAGGTCCAGAAGACAGCACCTCAAGTCATGTCGGAAGTGCACTGCCCTCCAAGGTAGTGAGCCAGTACTGCTCGTTTACCTTCTAACTTAAACTCCAACCAAAATACCTAATTAGGGAACCCTGTGTCAGCCCTTAGCTCACTCGGACAGCATGGGTACTAAAATTAGAACCATGCAGAAACGGCAAGCACACAAAATCATGAAATGCTCAGTATTTAAGAAGAGGAAGAAGGAAGAAAGAAGAAAAAAGAAAAGAAGAGAAAAGAAAGGAAGGAAAGAAGGGAGGAGGAAGAGGAAACATGAATATCCTTAAAATTCATACTTTCTTTATAGAAATTTTCAAACTTAAATCCCATAAATCAATCTTTCTGATTTATTATTTATCTGGTTACTAAACTCCTAGTAAGACATCAAGCAACACAAAACTTAGTTCTTAAAGGTGTTCCTTATTTTCAATCTTTCCTATTAACAATTTCACACTGATGGTGTTCTGTCTATACCAACTGTGATCTAATTCAAGCAGAAGCAACAGCACGCACTTTCGATGGCCAGGTAGATCTTGCGCTCTCCTTCCTTGGGCTCCTTGCCGGGAGGGAAGTAGGTGCCCCTGATGGTGATGGCGGCCTCAGAGTACTCGCTGATCCTCTGCAGGGCTTCCTTTGAGGTGACTTTCCACCTCGCAGTCTGAAAGAAAGGGTTGGGGAGTCACATTACCACATAACCATCTGGGCTCAGAGCAGGGGGAGCCTCCGTGGATAAAGGTCACTGCTGCCCAGCGGACGGGCTGAGTGCAACCCCTGGGACCTGCCCAGTGAGAGGAGAACTCCTGCAAGCTGTCCTCTGACTTCCAATCCTGATGCCTGTGCCCCTCCCCCAAATAAACAAGATATAATATACAAGCAGCCTAAAATCCTGAGCTGAAATGTAACAATTCAGCACCTATACAGGTAAACCCAAACAGTTAATGCACACGGGAAGATAACCCTGTTTCAGGGGCTGGAGATACAGCTCAGTGCTAAAGTACTGAAGTGCCACACGCCTGGCACGTATCAGGTCCTAGCTTCTCTCTCCAGCGCTGAACAATGAATGAGCACACCCAAGTGTGGTGGTGCACCTGTGATCAAGCACTCAGGTAGGAGATCAGGCAATAAGGCCATCCTTAGCTGCATGACGGCTTTGAGGCCAGGCTGTACTACGAAGCCTGCATCAAGAAATAAACCCACACAGACCACCACCACCTAAAGCCTAGCAAACAGGTTCTATACTTTAAGGAAGGGATTCTGTTCGTAAAGAAGTGTCTCTACCGCACAATAGGAGAACCTTTCAATCTGTCACTTGCCTGTGGGAAGTCATTAATTTCTAATTCTTCCTCGTATCTCTTGAAAGACTCGCTCTGCCCACCCTCCTGTCTCTCTTCCTCCTGCTTCTCCAAAGGCACGTAGTTGAGCTTGGCATTGATCTTCTCAGCAAGCTGCTCTGCAATGGTTTTCGCAGACACAGTGGGAGCCAGGATAGTGCCACCTCTGAGGATGGCGTTGGTGGCCTGCTGCATCACATCCTACAGTTAAGGAAGAGCTCCAGTTAAACCTCCGCTGCAGCCGGGCGTGGTGGCGCATGCCTTTAATCCCAGCACTCAGGAGGCAGAGGCAGGCGGATTTCTGAGTTCGAGGCCAGCCTGGTCTACAAAGTG
The DNA here is from genome assembly GCF_000001635.26 of Mus musculus. Classification (NCBI taxonomy): domain Eukaryota; kingdom Metazoa; phylum Chordata; class Mammalia; order Rodentia; family Muridae; genus Mus; species Mus musculus. Next base: position 55,675,763 of record NC_000079.6, on the reverse strand, counting down.
AGTTCCAGGACAGCCAGGGCTATAGAGAAACCCTGTCTCAAAAAAACAAAAACAAACCTCGGCTGCAGAGAGCACCTCGGCCTCAGCACAGACGACTCCCCCAGAGCCCCACATGTCCTGTGTAGAGTGTCCATAGCTATGCTGTCACTTACCCCTCTCTCATCTAGGTCAGAGGATACTCATCGGCCCACCTCATCTCACTAGATAGACACTGGTCATGAGCTGACTCTCAATATGACACACAGCACATGACCACTAGGCATCTCTACTGCAGTATGATGCTTGTGCTAGCACCATCTCTGAGCCTTCCCACCCACAACAATCCATCCAAACACTCAATACATTACAGTAAGTGACTCACTCAGAATCTTCAAAATACTGTCAAAATTAATTACATATCCTTTGGGCATTCTAGAAAAAGTCTATTTTACTTAAAGGTGATAGCATACTCCTGTAATCCCGGCAAAGGAGAGGCAAAGGCAGTCATCTCTGAGTTCAAGGCCAGCCTGGTCTACAGAGTGAGTTCCAGGACAGCCAGGGCTACAAAGAGAAACCCTGTCTCCCCCCAAAACAAACAAAAAAACAAACAAACAAACAACAAAAACAAACCACAAAATCTTAAAACCTTCCAAAACACAAATCATGTGAAATGTTTAAAGAAAACATCACACTCTACTGTTTAAACAAACTATTTTGAATGAGAATTAGGTGTTCATATATCAAGGAAATTGTTGCTATACCTGAAAAACCCACCCAATGAAACAGATTAGGAAAAAAAAAGTAATTAAATTTTTTCATTTTTTGGTAAGACAAAACTGCAGTACAAACTGGATTTTTTTATCCATAATTTTTGGGGAGTGAAACATTTAGGAGCTTTAAATTTTTAAATTTTAGAATATTTGCACAGACATTATCAATTGAAAGCATGCAGTACAGTGGTGGGCCATGCCGTGATCCTAGCACTGGGGCTTGAAAGACACATGTTCAGCATCAGGTCACCAAAGCAAAGTTTCAGATTCGAGCCTGGGGATGCTTGTCTGCTCCATGTAAACCATGCATGGCACCGTGGATCGGGATGCTCACTGCTCCGTAGAAGCCATGCATGGCTAACATGACTAATTGGTTTTCTAAAAGAGGCACACAGAGATCTTCTGAAGGAAAGTATCATAGAATCCTGTATTGGATTCTTTTTTTTTGTGCTCAATTTAACTCCTGGAAAGGATCTACATTGAAATAGTGTCTGGCCGGGTGTGGTGGCGCACGCCTTTAATCCCAGCACTTGGGAGTTAGAGAGAGACAGATTTCTGAGTTTGAGGCCAGCCTGGTCTACAAAGTGAGTTCCAGGATAGCCAGGGCTACACAGAGAAACCCTGTCTCAAAAAAAAAAACCAAAAAACAAAAACAAAAAAAACAACCAAACAAAAAAGAAAGCAGTGTCTGAAGCACACTTTCACACAGGACACTTGTAAACTTGGTGTGTAGGAAGTAGACAGGAGGATAAGCAGTTCACAGTCCCCCGTGGCTACCCAGAGAATGCAAGGCCAGCCTAGGCTGTGAGAAACCCTGCTTTTTAAAAAAGAAAAAGACTCTTTCCATTTCTGGATCTTCACGGCAACAGCAGCAATGGCTCGGAACAAATTACTTAATACCTGAGACTCGATGCCCAGGTTCTTCTGAGCGTTGATTCTGAGAGCCAATCTCTTGGCGATTTCTAGCTTCTCAGCATTGCCTGCAGTGGGCGCGGGCACGCTGGATGTGCCGGGTGCAGCCATGTCCTTTACTCTCTTCTTTGAATTAAACATGCTTTCAATCTGTTCATCAATCTAGGACAGGAGAGAAAAACAAATCAAGGATTAGTAAACACCGCATTAGAAATACTAACCGAGGGCTGGCGAGATGGCTCAGTGGGTAAGAGCACCCAACTACTCTTCCAGAGGTCCTGAGTTCAAATCCCAGCAACCACATGGTGGCTTACAACCACCCGTAACAAGATCTGACACCCTCTTCTGTGGTGTCTGAGGACGGCTACAGTGTACTTACATATAATAATTTATAATAAATATATAAATAATAATATTTAAAAAAAAAGAAATACTAACTGAGCTGGGCGGTGGTGGCGCACGCCTTTAATCCCAGCACTTGGGAGGCAGAGGCAGGCAAATTTCTGAGTTTGAGGCCAGCCTGGTCTACAGAGTGAGTTCCAGGACAGCAAGGGCTGGGCTACACAGAGAAACCCTGTCTCGGAAAACAAAACAAATTTTTTTTGTACATTGTATTTATGTGAGTTTTGAGGGCTTATATGTCTGTGCACCATGCCTGGTGTATTTCACATGGTTGGGGCCTGACGAGGTCAGAAGAGGACGTAGGATCCCCAGGGACCATGATTAGTGATGCTTGTGAGCCACCATGTGGATGCTGGGATTAACCCGGGCCCTCTGGAAGAGCAGTAAGTGCTTTAAACCAGTCACCTCTGCAGCCCAGATCTTGACCTTTGACTCTCCTGCCCCGTCTTCCAAGTGCAGGGGCTACCGGGGATACAGGCTTGCATCACCGCACTCAGTTCACTGCTAGAGATCAGACCAGCAACCACTCTACCAACTGAGCCACATCCCTGGCCTATTTTTTTGAATGAAGAAAAATGGGTTGATGTAGTGGCATGTACTTCTAATCCCAGCACTCCAGAGACTGGGACAGGAGGATCACCAGTTGGGAGGCCAGGGCAGGCTACGTAACAACTCCCAGTCCAACAAATAAACAAAGACAGGGATAAGGAAATGAAGACTGGCTTCCCTATGAGCAAGAGCAACAGTGAAGCCTTCAATTCTCAGAAGTCATGCGAACCATAGATACTTAGCTATACTCTCACCAAAACAGGAAACGACAGATCGCTTGCTATTGATGTGTGGGTGTGTGCGTCTCAAAGGACACATGGTGGAGCTGGCTTTTCCTCCCATCCTTACATGGGTTCTGGGGAGAGAACTCAAAAGTGGCCAGGGTTACATGGCAAGCGCCTTCTCCAAGTCATCTCTCCAGCTTCCACATCTTTTGTTTTGTTTGTTTGTTTTTGTTTTTTGAGACAGGGTTTATCTGTATAGCCCTGGCTGTTCTGGAACTCACTTTGTAGACCAGGCTGGCCTCGAACTCAGAATCTGCCTGCCTCTGCCTCCTGAGTGCTGGGATTAAAGGCGTGCACCACCACGCCTGGCACGTCTTTTGTTTTAAAGGATGTCTTTCAACAGGGCTTGGTGAGGTGGCTCAGAGGGGTGAAGGCACTTGCCATGAAACCTGGTGATCTAGCAGGGCCGTGGTGGTGCATGCCTTTAATCCCAGCACTCAGAAGGCAGACAGGGCTACATAGAGAAACCTTGTCTTGAAAACAAAAACAAAACAAAACCAAACCAAACCAAAAAAAAAAAAAAAAAACCAAAACCAAAACCAAAAAAACCCCCACCAAACAAACAAACAAAAAAGAAACCTGGTGACCTGAGCCTGAGCTCCAGGATCTACAGGAAAGGAGAGAACTGAGTCAACCACACTGTTTTCCGACTTTCGCATACATGCCACGGTGCGCGCACGCATACACACGCACGCACACACGCACGCACACACCCCATCAAGTTAATAGAACAGAACTACAAAAACACAAAGGACAAAACAAAAACCAGCTTTGCCCACAATGAGCTGAGGCACCATGACGGAGGTCGCAGAGCTGCCCTCTTCAGAGCAGCTCAGATGTTGTGGCTGTCTTCTCCAATGAAATGGTCTGCATTTAGCTTCTTTTTTTTTTGGTTTTTCAAGACAGGGTTTCTCTGTGTAGCGCTGGCTGTCCTGGAACTCACTCTGTAGAACAGGCTGGCCTCGAACTCAAGAGATCCCTCTGCCTCTGCCTCCCCAGTGCTGGGATTAAAGGAGTGTGCCACCACGCCTGGCAGCTGCTAGCTTCTTTTTAAAAAAGAAATCAGTGAGGGTACTTGTTGAAGTGAACATTTAACTGAGTGAGGCTGGTTTAACTTAAATAGCATATACGCTATTAAAAATCTAAATATGTAAGATCAGAAATGAGGAGTGTATATGGTACAAGTTCAAAGTTTGCTTTTGACACTGTTAACTTTTTATAATTCTACCTGTGTGTGGGGGTTGGGGGTATACAGCACGCATGAGTGAGGGTATTACCAAGGAGGTTAAAAGAAGACACTGCTGCTGCCTGATGTGGGTGCTGAGAACGAACTCTGGCCCTCTACAAGAATAGTAGATTGCTTCACCATGCTGAATCACCTCTCTAGCCCCTGGCTTAAGCTTTCTTCTTTCTTTCTTTTAAAAATCACATTTATGGGCTGGTGAGATGGCTCAGTGGTTAAGAGCACCAACTGCTCTTCCAAAGGTCCTGAGTTCAAATCCCAGCAATCACATTGTGGCTCACAACCATCCATAACAAAAATCTGATGCCCTCTTCTGGAGTGTCTAAAGACAGTTACAGTGCACACACATATAATAAATAAATAAATAAATCTAAAAAAAAAATCACATTTATATTTATTTTGTGTGCATGTGTTTGACAAATGTTTTTTTTTTTTTTTTTTTTTTTAAAGATTTATTGATTTATTATATGTAAGTACATTGTAGCTGTCTTCAGACACTCCAGAAGAGGGAGTCAGATCTCGTTACGGGTGGTTGTGAGCCACCATGTGGTTGCTGGGATTTGAACTCTGGACCTTCGGAAGAGCAGTTGGGTGCTCTTACCCACTGAGCCATCTCACCAGCCCGACAAATGGTTTTTAAACATGGTTAAAGCTATACGTGACTTTCACCTTGAAAATTGGGTGGATTTAATGACTTGATCCTCATTACCTTTTTTTCTTTTCTTCTGAGACAGGATCTCACTCTGGAGCCCTGGCTAGCCTGCAACTTACTCTGCAGAGCAGACTAGCACGTGAGTCAGAGGGATCCTCTGCCTCCCGTATGAGGTGAAAGGCTGTGCTACCAGGCCCAGCTCTAGCATGTGCCTTTTAAGTTGACTCACTACAATGACCAAACAGGCACTTTACCTCACGCTAGGCTCGTGTGGAACATTACATGCATGTGCTAGGAGACCCGCCCCGTCCGTGCTCAGTGTGGTCTCAATGGCATGGTCAGGCTGGACACTATTCTCAGGGAGGTTATCTGTAGCCATTATATGAGAGTTTGCTCTACTGCCCAGGCCGACCTTGTACTTTGGCCACAGCCCTCTGAGTGCCATAGGACACAGAGCATCACCACATCTAGCCTGAGATGGCGTTTACTCTATGAAAAGCTGTCCTATGAGCAGGTATGCTAGGCAATTGCTGCACTGAACAAGTTAAACAGGTTGCTGTGGTTCTTCTTCAACTTATCATGAACCACCCCATCGCGCACGTGCAGACTCAATACTTACATCAACTGCAGCATCCTCGTCATCAGAATCTTGCAGGCCAAGAGCAGCTTTCTGCAGCTTTTTCCTCTCATTGGCTAAAGCCTGTTCTGTTTCATCAAACTTGAATCCCTTGCCAGAGAAGCCACTACTCTTTTTAATTATTTTTCCTTCCTTTTAAGAAAAAAGTTAGCAAAGTTAATTTTTAGAGAAATGCTATTAAATATTTTCAAAGTAGAATATGCCAACTGAACAAAAACACTTATGTAAAAGAGAAGATTCTATTTTCACAATTTTTCTTTCCAAACATGCAAGATATGTACCCTTAACATGAGCATTTGGGAGGCAGAGGCAATAAATTTCTGAAAGTTTAAAGCCAGCCTGGTCTATATGGCAAGTTCTAGGACACCCAGAGCTACACAGAGAGACCCTGTCACAAAAAACAAAACACCAAAAACTAAATACAGTTATCATATAATGACCTCACAGTCGTGCTAATGATTCCTCCAAAGAAAGTTTAAAACTCACAGCTTTCTGTTGATCTTTGAAGTCACTCCAGAGTTTTTCTAGGTCAGGAGGCACTGCGGTCCCTGACAATTCAAGAGCTTTAATGATGTCACCAGCATATCGAGCTTGATCCTCTGTGATGAAGGTGTAGGCATAACCCTGATGACAATGAGAAGGACAATGAGACAAAATGAGTCACAGTCAACAGGAGAAACCCAGGCCTTTCATGGAAAACAATGATGACAAGCTTAGGAGAAAATGAGGAGCATCTCACTCACTGACGCTTAAAAAAGTAGTCTAGGGGGCTTGTCCAGCATGCACAGGTCCCTCGGTGCTATCCCAGCACACAGCTACAGACAGCTACATGAAGAGAAACTTGGAGCCCATAAAGCTGTGTCACTTGCATGTCCTTACCTGAGACATTCTTAGGAGCCTGGAAGGTTAAGGAGTGGCTCTGGAGAGATGACTACAGCTTAAGAACACAAACAAACAAGGAGTAGCAAGTGTATGTTTTAGGGGCCACATACACTCTCTCACTCTTTGTCTTTGTGTATGTGTGTTTATAATGGTGGAAATCAGGACTCTTAGCCCATGGGAAGTGCAGCAGCTGAGCCTGGCTGGAAGGGGTGGCTGTGGCTTCTCCTGACATTGGGGATAGGATGTCTGTAAAGGTAAGAACCCAAGTATGGTTTGCTTCCCTTCCCTGTCCCAGGCTTCATTTTGCTTGAACTAAAAGGTTGCAGGGGACAAGTGAGGGTGAACACACTCTCTGTACACTAGAAACAAGAGCAGAGCGTGAACATACATCCTCTTAATGCCAGCAATTGGAAGCAGAGTTAGTTCCAGGCTGTCTTGCGCTGCACAGCTGTGGAAGGCTTTGTATACAAACATCCTAAAACTAAGACATTAAAGCTGAGAACGCCGAACGCTGATTTGTGTACACAGTCTCAGAATGTACAGAGCCCAGGCAGGAGGCCCTGCCATTAGTTCAAGGCCAGCATTTGCTATAGAAACTGTGCTTCAAAAAAAACCACAAAACAAACATCTTGAAAGGGGCTGGAGAGCTGGGGCTGCTCTTCCGGAGGACACTGGACTCTCATTCAAGGGATCCAGCACCCTCTGCTGGCCGCCAAAGGCAGTGCCTCTATGTGGTGCAGACATACATGCAGGCAAACACTCATACAAAAGATAAATATTTTTTAAACATTTATTTTTTTATACGTATGACTGTTTTCCTTGCGTGTATATGTGTGTACTATGTGCATGCTTGGTGCCTGGGAAGTCAGATGAGGGCTTTGGGTCCCATAGAACTGGAGTAATGGATGGATGTGAGCCATATGTGGGTGACTGGAATCAAAGCTGGGTCCTCTGCAAGAGCAGCAAGTGCTTTTAAATGCTGACCCATCTCTCTGCCCTGGAAGTATTTTTGAAAACTAGTATCCACTAGAGTGTTTTCATTATGGGGGTTTAGTGTGCATTCTTATTGGTAATTCACTTCAGTCCCTCCTCCCCACTGCTCTTTCTTCCCAGCCCTTCTGCTCAAGCTCGGGTACTCTGTGTCTTGACTTTCCCCTTTCTTCCCCTCTTTCTGATTTCATGACCTACCCTCACCCCACATGTGTGCATACATACATAAATAGTAAAGAGAGGATCCTCATTGATCTTTTCAGTCTGTCTGTCTTCATTTAACCCCTAAAACATACACTTGCTACTCCTTGTTTGTTTGTTTTTCCTGACTGTACCCCGGCTGTCCTAGAACTAGCTCTGTAGACGGGCAAACCTTGAACTCAGAGATCACCTGCCTTTACTTCCAAAGTGCTGGGATTAAAGATGTGCGCCACCACTGCCTTTTAAAAAACAAAAACAAAAAACTGAACACCATCACCACCACCAAACCCTTTATTCATGTACATATATTTGAAGTATGCCTATGTGCCACCACATGTGTGCAGGAGCCCACGGAGGGCTCAGGGCCCCCTGGAAGTAAGTGGGTAACAGGCAGCTGTGAGCCATGATGGGCATGCTAGAAACCCTAACTAGGTGTTCCATACGAGGAGTCAGTGTTCTTAAGCTGTAGTCATCTCTCCAGAGCCACTCCTTAACCTTCCAGGCTCCTAAGAATGTCTCAGGTAAGGACACGCAAGCTTTATGGGCCCCAAGTTTCTCATCTACAAAATGAACTCATAGCTACCTCACTGGGCCACTGAGGACGAAATCATGGATATGAAGACCTGATAGCACTACTGCTACCCCAGGACGCAACACCTAAGGTTAATCACCTCATTTCTCACAACAAAGTATTCTCATGCCTTCAAAAATAATTATTGGGGGAAGGGAGACTGAGATGGCTCTGTGGCTGAGAGCACTGACTGCTCTTGCAAAGGATCTGGGTCCATTCCCAGCACCCACATGGCAGCTCACAGTTGTCCTAACTCCAGTTCCAAGGGACCCAACGCCTTTTTCTGGCCTCCTTGGCACATGATACATAAACATGCAGGGATAACATCTATGTAAATAAAAACTAATATATTAATTTTTTTCTTTTTAAAAAAGGAATAATTAGCTGGGCACATAGCTTAGTGGTGTGAGGGGCTTGCTACAGTTCTGGGTCCCACCCACAGCTATTATTCTGCAAAATAGAATACCAGAAAAAAAGAATTGCTTTGTTGCACGTGGTGTCACATATACAGTCTGTGGATAGTCCTGACAAAGTAAGATCTGATTGCTCAAATGAAACAGCAAGGTTAGAATGGTGGTTCTCACCTGTGGGTCCTGACCCTTTTGGGGTCACTTATCAGACATCCTGTATATCAGATATTTACAATTCATAAAAGTGGCAAAATTACAGTTATGAAATAGAAACAAAAATGATGTTATGGTTGGGGTCACCACAGCATGAGGAGCTGTGTTGACGAGTTGCAGCATTAGGAAGGCTGAGAACAACTGCCTCAGACGCTATACTGACTAGATGACAGTCAAGCCCTGAAATACCCTGAAGTACACAAACAAGCATCTCTATGTGCAGAACATGCTAGGAAGAGAGAAGAAAATCTGGAGACACACGAGCTGTTACCACTACCTGCTAGAGAGCACGAGAGCTCCTAATAATGTTCGTTTTGCTTTTAAATCTCTATGAGTGTTTTCCTGCATGTCTGTGTGCCACCTCACGTAGGCCTGGAGCCTAGAGGGGCCAGAAGAGGGGACTGAGATCCCTTGGAACAGAAGTTACAGACGGTTTGGAGACACCATGTGAGTGCTGTAAACAGAACACAGGTCCTCTGCCAAAAGGAGACAATGTTCCTAACTGCAGCACCATCTCAAGAGACCTGCACTTGATAATTTTAAGAATACAAAGATACACGTATACATGATTAACATCCAATATGTCTTGCTAATTTAAAGATTTTCAAAATTATCACCATAACCTCTGTTACCCACCCCTCACACTGGGCGCCTGTGCTCTAACACAGACGCGGTTGTAAGGGCTTACCTTGTTGCCCGCTCTTCCAGTCCGCCCAGCTCTGTGCACATAATCTTCATAATGATTGGGGCAGCTGTAATTCACTACAAGAATTAGATGTTTCACATCGAGACCACGAGCTGCAACAGATGTGGCAACGAGGAGCTTGCAGGTTCCATTCTTAAAGTCATTTATGATACTGTCCCTGTCATATTGATCAATACCTGCAAGTAAATTAAAGAGACAAATGTTGAAAATTTTCCATTTCCACTGAGAAAGTCCTAGATGCAGAAACAAGAAACAAATTCTGGGCTGGAGAGATGGCTCGGGGGTAAAGAGCACTAGGTGTCTTCCAGTGGATACAAGTAAACTCCCAGCACCGTGACACAGCTCACAGGTGACACAGCTCACAGGTGCCCACAACTCTAATTCCAAGGGCTCTGAATCCCTGTTCTCATCTCCGAGGGAACAAAGCACACACATTAGGTCCAAACACTCACTCCCATAAACTAAACAAACCTTTTTTAAAAAATCAAATGATCGGGCGTGGTGGCACACGCCTTTAATCCCAGCACTTGGGAGGCAGAGGCAGGCAGATTTCTGAGTTCTAGGCTGGTCTACAGAGTGAGTTCCAGGATAGCTAGGGCTACACAGAGAAACCCTGTCTCGAAAAACCAAAAAAAAAAAAAAAAAAACAAATAATCCCACCTTTACTGTAGACAAAACCAACACAGAGTTACATATTAACCATGAAATGTGGCTACATTCCAGTCTCAGAAGGTAAAAGTGGCTAGGCGTAAAGTAATCCTTAATATTTCTATGCTCAAAAATACATTGCAGTTCTAGAGACATGGCTCAGCAGTTAAGAGTTGCTCTGGCAAAGGACTCAAGGTTGATTCCCAGCACCCACACGGCAGCTCCTACCATATAAACCACAACACAGCATACAGTAACATAGTTTATTGTTTTCAGGATGGAGAAACTAGCACCCAAGTACACTGGTGGTAGGAATGTACAATGTAATCCCTTAAGAAATCAATCTGCGCCAGGCAGTGGTGGCGCACGCCTTTGATCCTAGCACTTGGGAGGCAGAGGCAGGCGGATTTCTGAGTTCGAGGCCAGCTTGGTATACAAAGTGAGTTCCAGGATAGCCAAGGCTACACAGAGAAACCCTGTCTAGAAAACAAACAAACCAAAAAACAAAACAAAACAAAAAACCAAAAAACCAAACAAACAAGATCAATCTGATAATTTCTCAAAAATTTAAGCTCAGACTTCACTACTTCACCATTCAGAAGGAACTGGAAGCCATTAGATATCTACATTATGTTCGTATCATACACAACAGTCAAATAATAAAATCACCTCAGGGGCCTATCAATAAGTGACTCAAAAGTTAGTAAGTATATTGTATAAGTATATATAATATAAGTATATAAGTATATTGTATATTGATATAAGCATATTGATATATATTGATATAAGTATATTATGAAAGGATATTTATTTATTTATTTATTTTTGGTTTTCCGAGACAGGGTTTCTCTGTGTAGCCCTGGCTATCCTGGAACTCACCCTGTAGACCAGGCTGGCCTTGAATTCAGAAATCCACCTGCCTCTGCCACCCAAGTGCTAGGATTAAAGTCATGCGCCACCACGCCTGGCTGTAAAAGGATATTGTATCCTTCTTTTAGAAGAAAATCTAATACAGTTTAAAATATGATTCTTAGGGCTGGAGAGATGGCTCAGCGGTTAAGAGCACTGAATGCTCTTCTCAAGGTCCTGAGTTCAATTCCCAACAACCACATGGTGGCTCACAACCATCTGTAACGAGATCTGACCTCCTCTTCTGGAGTGTCTGAAGACAGCTACAGTGTACTTACATATAAGAAATAAATCTTAAAAAAAAAAAAAAAAAAAAAGACTCTTAAAGTCACCATGACTGCATGAAGCAGACCAAACATGAAAGGATACAGAATGCATTACACATCATGCAGTACACAGGATAAGGAATTCATGATGTTACAATGACAGGTGAAGGGGAGAAATGCAGAGTAACTGCGGCTTAAGAGGTACAGTTTCTCTTTGGATGATGAGAAAGCAAGGAAGCAGGGATATGCTTCAGTGGAAACTTCTTGCTCCATAAAACAAAGACCCAAACTCAAGTCTCTAATGCCCATGTCAACAGTCAGGCATGCCTCTTTGATCCTGTAACCCTAGTACTAGATGTGAAGACAGGTCAATTCAGACAGCTCAATGGCCAAAAAGCCTAGCTGGTGCAGTGAGAGACAAGACCTACTGGCAGCTGTGAGAAGCCACCGAGAGCAGCCTCCATTAGCTACAACTGGATGTTGCTGGGCCAGGGGCTGACTACCTGATTCCTTCTACCTCCATTACAGACAACAAAGCATTATTATTATTCTGAGCAAGCTCAAGGCAATGACATGCTAGTAGGTAAGTAATCGTCACCTCCGTGAAGAGACATGCAAGGGTACGATGCTCTCATCAAGTCCTTCAGAAGACCATCTGCGTGTTCCTGCTTATCCACAAATATAATGACAGATCCTGACTCCTGATAATGGCCTAAAAGCTCCAGCAATTTCAAGAATTTCTTTTCTTCTTCAATCACAATCTGAAAATACCACAATGTAGCAAGTTAATGTAAGAAACACAAACACGTCCTAGAACAAAATCGTTGTTTAATCTCGAGCTTCCTGCGCCTTAAAGTGATTAAGTAAAAGCAGCAGACTTTTAACTGGCAGGTTTGTAACCGTGGCAACTGGTCACTGGTTTTCTCTGTCCCTCAAATCTTATTAATCAAAGACAAGAAAGATGTACAATGTTTCCGCCAGCTTTCAATTCTGGTAGGAAGCACTAAAAAGAGCTTCCTGAGGTCAGCTCCATGTTCTGGCAACATGAAGGTTGTAAGTGACTTAACTTCAGAAGTGTCCCGCCTACCTCACACAAAACCAAATGATATACTGCCTAACCACCAAAAAATGGCGCCTTCCTGAACATGGTACCTACCACCTGCTGTTCCACATCGGAGCAAACCACACTCCTGCCTCCAACCTGCACTTCAATAGGTTTGCTCAGGATCCTGCGGGCCAAAGCCTCCATAGCTCTAGGGAAAGTGGCTGAAAACATAACTGTCTGTCGGTCAGGACGAACGTTATCCACAATGCGCATGACCTGAAAAATGACATATACAAATACGGTGAGTCTCCAAAAACTTGCCCAATGCTCAAATTAAGCAGGAAGAAGTTAAATTCACTATCTTAGAAAACCTGAACTTATTGTATACCTGAACTGGCTGTTCTCACTTTCACTTCCCCACCAAAGGAGAACCTGAGCAGGGGTGAGGATACAGGATGTGCTGAAGAAGCCAGAGAGCCTGAGCCCCACGCCCAGGCCCAGGGCAGATCTCCAGGCTCACTGGCCAACATCTGCAACGACAGGTCACAGAGAAACACCCCCCCCCCTTTTTTTTTTTGGGTTTGTTTGTGTTTTTTGGTTTTTCGAGACAGGGTTTCTCTCTATAGCCCTGGCTGTCCTGGAACTCACTTTTAGACCAGGCTGGTCTCGAACTCAGAAATCCGCCTGCCTCTGCCTCCCGAGTGCTGGGATTAAAGGCGTGCACCACCATGCCCGGCCTGAGAAACCATGTCTTGTAAAACCAAAAAAAAAAAAAAAAATCCAGAGGTCATGAGTTCAAATCCCAGCAACCACATGGTGGCTCACAGTCATCTGTAATGAGATCTGACGCCCTTAAAAAAAAAAAGAATGCAGTTCAGTTATGCCTGCTCCTGAAGCCATGCTTGCTGCTTGTCACCACGCCTTGCTTTGCCATCATAGATGCCAAAACATAAACTCCTTCTTCCTGAAGCTGCATCAGTCATGGTGATTTATCAATATCCACGTAGTGCCCCATGACATCAGAAGCCCTACTTACCTTATGTTAATCTACAAGTAAATCTCACAAAAATCATCATCACTCCTAATTTTCCTCTCCATGGATTTTTAGTAATAATAATAAACAAAGGAACAGCTTGGCTCAGTAGATTAAGGAACTTGCCGCCAAGCCTGAATGCCTGGGTTCCATGCCTGGGTTCCATCCTAACACAAAGCTTGTTCAGCCCTTTTCACGTTAAACCGAGTTCAAGTTTCCTCTAGGTTCTTCACTTGGTTTCAGATATACTCATAGAGACCAGAAGACTATGACAGTAAGTCCTCTGCTCCAAGTTAACTAGCCTGCTTCTCTTCAACTGTTAAGTGTTCAAGTATTCCAGAATCCTGGTTTAGGCTGCCTGCTCACATTTCACTTGGAACTCAGTTTCTGATGCTAAATACGACACTTAATCTAAGACAGCCGATGCATCCCTGGAGGATACTAAAAGGGTAGCCAGCTACCCACTCCCACTGTTCTCCCATGCCCAGTCTGTCCTTTCATGAGACAGGATTTCACTATGCATCCCAGAACCACATGCAGACTGACAGTATACTCACAACTCACACCTGCTTTCTGGGCCTTTGTCACCATGCCACAGGGTCTCTCTCTACCCAGCCCTGACTGACCTGGAACTATGTAGACCAGATTGGCAAATATCTGGTCAAATGCAAAAATCTTCCTTCCTTGCCTCCAAAGTGCTGAGATTACAGGTGTTAGCTTTCAGGTGATGTCACAAGGTTCCTGCCAGGGACTTTTGTCATCACCTGCCACCATTACCCACTGCCACCAAGTACAGGCTGCAAATAAAAAGACTGCTCACCACCCCAACTCTCTCTCTTCTCTGTATTCCTTCGTGTTCTGCCTCTCTGTCCTTTGGCCTCTGGGCTCTGCTCCCGTCCGTCTGCCTCTCTCCCTTCCTAGGCTCTCACTCCCCTCCCTCTTCCTTGCACCAGGGCTGCCACGTGGCATGGCATGTCATGGCATAGCATAACATCTCAGGGGCACCCCTCACAGCACTGCATTTCATAACAATAGGCATGTGCCACCATGTCCAGACAAAATATCCAATCTTTTAGTAATCTTAGTATCAGAATTCTAAACCCAGCTTGACCAGTGATATTTTCTAACTGCTGGGGGCTGTCTGAAGAAAACCCCTCAACAACTTTTAAGAAGTTAATCTGAAACATACATATTGACTGCAATTCCTTGTGCTGCTAACACAAGTTAACAGCGGGCAACATGGAATGGGTATGGATTTCAAGACCACACAAACACTTCATTCTCATAGCAATCACAAAAATCAAAAACTTAGGAGTCTTAATGAGGAGATGGCCAGAGAGCTGGCTCGTGGAGAAAACCCGAGTCCAGCTGTGTGTGCCCGCCCAGCACCCACATGGAACAGCTCACAGTCCCCGGCAGTCCAGCTGTGTGTGCCCACCCAGCACCCACATGGAGCAGCTCACAGTCCCCGGCAGTCCAGCTGTGTGTGCCCGCTCAGCACCCACATGGAGCAGCTCACAGTCCCTGGCAGTCCAGCTCAAGGATGATCTGACACTTCTGGCCTCTGCGGGCGCCTGCGTGCATGTGCACACACCCAAACACTGACACTTACCACACACACAATTATAAACCTTTAAATTTACAAAGAAATTGAATGATTACCTGTGGTTCAAAACCCATGTCAAACATTCTGTCTGCTTCATCTAAAACAACATATGTCACTCTTCGAAGATTTGTGACCCGACCTAACGTGAGAAGAGAAAAGAGAGACCAAAAGAAAACTAACTATCAGCCACAGTTCATGATGACAGCCAAGAACTTTAAAAAAAAAAGTAAAGGGAACTAAAATGCCTGACTTAAGCAGAGGGGTAGGTTAGCTTTCTTTAAACAGTGAAAAGAAACTTTGGTCTCAAAGTCTTAATCTAGTGGCAAGTACTTTCTGGCAATGGGTGTATGAGGCCCTTTATTTTGTCAAACTCGTCTCTTGCATACCATCATAGGGCCTGAAGAACCTGTAAAATTCAGAAAACAGCCCTCTCCAAAACACATCATAAAACTAAGACTGAGATGGAGCATCGAGCCACATCAGCCATTATCTGACCGCATCACCTAGAAAAAAACATATTAGAGATTACAGCGCATGTGTGGAAAGCAAGTTCTAGTGCTAACTACGGCAGGCAGAGCCTCTCTACTACTCTACAGCCCACTTCCATACAGTTAGAAGCACCTTAAGTGGGCAGGTCAAACCAGTCACTGGGCAACAAGAGATTACACAAACTTCAAAAATAAACGCATCCCATATAAATATATTTTTCTATGCAAAGAAACACTTTAAATTATTAATTTCTGCCACTGATTTAAATAAATAGTCCTGACTTCTTATAGTTAAAAACTAAAAATACAGAAAATTCTTCCTCAAAGATCAATATACTAATAAGCATTGCTACCAACTGTAGAACCTGGCAAAAATATGTATAAAATAGTTATTAAAAGATAAACAAAAAAGACAAATAAAGGGGAAAGGTAATATTAATCAAGATGAATTTCAGGAGGTTTCATTAATACAACAGTGAGAAAATACAAGGGATTACATTGTCAGCCTTCATCCCCAAACCACCATTTGCTACACAAGCGCAAGGCCTCACCAAACAACCTCAGGGAGGATTCCATTTACCCCAAGCTTCAGGCGGACACGAGTACAAACATGCACTTCTGGGATTCCAGCACTCAGTTACATACACATTGAACGCTGCAATGGAAACCTCCAAAAGCTGTCTCTTCAGAAACTAAGAACAGCTAGTGTTCGCACTAACATCTCCAGCCGCCAAGAGCCTCGAAAGGTTGGAAACAGCATTAGGTCACCTACCTTTGACGGTTACCGTCTCGGAAGCCCAGGTCTATAATCCTCAAGGGCCTTTCTCCACAGAAGTTAAATAATGTCAACAGTTTAGTATCAGTTTTGATAGGGAATATTTTAACAAACATAACATTTGAGCTAAAAACATGCAGTATTTATAAAAGGCATAGTTCTTGAAGCTGCAATAACTTAATTTGCCTATTACTATAAAATACTAGCTCCTGGGGAGAGTTTTATAATAAAGACTTGGATGCCACTTTTTTAATACAAGAATAAAGAAAACAAAAAGAGTAAGTCAAATGCAGAGTTAGTTGTGAACACAAATCGACCTGCCAAAGACTTATTAGTATGTTCAACAATATGTGTGTTACAGTTCACAGTTTAAGATATTACAGCTTTAAGAAGAAATATAGAAACCCTCTGTTGGTTTCTCAGATCTGCTTCAACAAAAATCATGTCAAGTACAAAAAGTAAAGAAAACAAATAATAAAATACCCGTGACTTACCACTGTTAGCCGCTAACATGTCAATCATTCGACCAGGTGTGCAAACAATAATTTCAGCACCTCTTTTCAGCTCAGCAATCTAGTGAGACAGGATGAGATTGTATAGTCTAGTCATCGTTACTTCTTACAGATGTGAAAGCAGTGCATCTGGCCCTTGCCTGGCTCTACCACATAGGACAAAGCCTAAGCAGGACTGGAGGCTGGCACATGACCCTCGGGCTGCTACAGTACTGATGGAAGGGGACAGCAGGATGACCCAGGGGCAGAAATTTAAAACTAATAGAACAAAAGAATTCCACAAATGTTAATTTGGAACTATTGTTCAAAACCAAGGAAGGAGGGTAAGAATAAGCAGTAAGTATATATTCTAATACAGAGATGAAAGCTTTCCAAATTTAGGAAACCACGCCAAGGGTATTTTTAAGCCACAACCAGCAGTTTTACAAAGAGAACAGACATTGAAAGGCACTCTGGACATGGTAACCTCTGCTTGACCCCTACAGACACATATGCCTGCAGCAGGTTATAGTGCGGGCATGCACTAGGCCATTCTCTTTCTTTCGGTCCTTTACTAGAGGAGCAGACAGTACCCCTAACCACCGGCCCATCACTCCAGCCCTAGAGCAATTACAATCTCTGGAGTCTCTACCTAAAAGTCATCTACTAGAGTTACAGATCCACCCAGAGTGAATCCTTCTGTGGCAAATATTCCAGATGCCCTACCATTTCCTGTTTCTTACATGTGTTTTAAGGTCTTTAAGAAAGTATAGCCAGGCGTGGTGACGCACGCCTTTAATCTCAGCACTTGGGAGGCAGAGGCAGCCGGATTTCTGAGTTTGAGGCCAGCCTGTTCTACAAAGTGAGTTCCAGGACAGCCAGGGCCATACAGAGAAACCCTGACTCTAAACAAAGAAATTAACATACAAAAACAAAACAAAAAACAAAAAAAGAAAGAAAGTATATTATAAGGCTAGTGATATGACGTAGTGGGTAAAGTACTTGCTGCCAAACCTAGCCTAAGTTCCGCTTCCTGATCTCACATGGTCAAAGTAGAAAGCTGACTCCTACAAGCTGTCTTCTGACCAAAACACACATGCTGTGGCATGGGCACATGGGCAAACATACACAAACAAGCTGACACACACACATGCACATGTGCACACACACATACAATCAATAGTTCCTTTCTGGTAGAACTGAAGCTGTACTGATAGCAATCACAGTCACACACAGGCTGCTCCTGCCCACGCTGTAGCTTCTTTCCTTTTTCTTTTCTGAGCAGGGCCTGAGAGGCTATGCTGATCTCCAAGCTAAGGTGAGCCTGATACTATCGCCCTCCCCGGCCCCTGACTCATGCTCCCTGCATAGACTCTAAGAAGTATTCCTGTTGTGACTGCTTTAGTATTTGTTTTATTGACAGGTCTGGTGGCACATGCCAGTTTCCCAGGATTACTTGGAAAATGGAAGAAGATAGGCTACACAGCAAGTTCAAAACCCGCAGGGCTACCAGCGATCCTGTCACAAACAAATACACCCAATCTGTTTCACAGAGGGCAGTGGAGGCTCACGCCTTTAATCCCAGCACTCTGGAGGCAGAGGCAGGCAGATGGATCTCTGAGTTTGAGGCCAACCTGGTCTACAGAATGAGTTCGAGGACAGCCTGGGCTACACAGAGAAACCTTGTGTTGAAAAAAAAAAGGTGTTTTATAAATCTTTTTCTTTCTTTTTTTTTAAAGATTTATTTATTGATTATATATATGTAAGTACACTGTAGCTGTCTTCAGACACTCTAGAAGAGGGAGTCAGATCTCGTTACAGATGGTTGTGAGCCACCATGTGGTTGCTGGGATTTGAACTCCAGACCTTCGGAAGAGCAGTTGGGTGCTCTTACCCACTGAGCCATCTCACCAGCCCATAAATCTTTTTCTTAATACAGACCACACAAATGAACTGGCAAAATGAACAGCTCAAGTATTAAAAATATCAGAAAAGTGAAAATTCCCAAGATATGCTCTTACAACACTAGTTCTAAAGTTTTCTTGCTAGGCATGGTAGTGCATGCCTTTAATGCCGGCAGTTGGCTCTCCATGAGTTTTGGCCAGCCTAGTCTACACAGTGAGTTCCAGGCCTAGTCTACACAGTTAGTTCCAGGGCAGCCAGGACTGCATTAACAGAGAGGTCCTGTCTTGGAAAAATGCCACATAAGAGACAGTCAAGGTTGGCTTAAGTTTTTGTACCACCATTAGGAATAATGATGACAGGCTGGCGAGATGGCTCAGCGGGTAAGAGCACTGACTGCTCTTCCAAAGGTTCTGAGTTCAAATTCCAGCAACCACATGGTGGCTCACAACCATCCGTAATGAGATCTGACACCCTCTTCTGGAGTGTCTGAAGACAGCTACAGTGTACTTACCTATAATAAATAAGTAAATCTTTAAAAAAAAAAAGGAATAATGATGACGGAAGCCTAACACTAGAAGGGAACCTTAATTAGCATCCTTTAAAGAGGACAGCTTGCATTAGACAGGAATTGTTGGTCTGGAAATCAGGCCTCAGTTCTGAGGCAAACATCAGCTCCAACCTAGTTGGTCAACTTATTTTAGCATTCTGAATAATTTTCGCTTATAAAATGGAAAGACTGAAATGTGCTCTCAGGCAGGAGAACATGCCAATGCTAAGAATTTAGTTACTTTCAAACCTCTGTACCTGACATAGTTATGTTTTCTTTATTCCCTAGGTTTTCTGAGAAATAATTAGTAACAATAAAGTGTATGTATTGGGAGCCAGAAGGCTATAGCTCACTGGAACAAAACTCCCCTCCTAGCACTCAAGGGATCCTTGGTTCAATAATCCTCAGCACACACAAAAATATTGTATTTTATGTACACCAATATATGTGTTCTAATATACACACATGGCTATCGAGGGATTTTAATCCAGTAACATGGCTACTCTGGCTGGAATACAGACATGCCCTCAGTACACACCTTTTATCTCAAACAATGAAAGTATAGTTAGTTTGTAGAAGGAAACATGGTGTTTGAATGTGAATCTAGTTGAGTGGCAGACAAAGTGACAAATCAGAGAAAGATTTGACAGAATAGGATATGCCCAACTCGCACAAGTTAGGGAAAGAGAAGCTACTTAAAGGGAGCATACCGTCAGTCAGACACACGGATAGACAGGCATGCAGGCAGGCAATTTTACCCAGACAGTTATAGGGAGACAGGTCACAGAGAGAGAATAAGCTGGACACAGGTGAAGACAGAAAGAGCCAGAGAATGAGAAGGTGCCAGAAGATCAGAACAGATTGCTAGAATTAGTTTGAGGCCAAGCAGAGCTATTCAGTCAGAGGTTGAGAGAGAAGCCAGATTGAGTCAGTCAGCTTAGACAGGAGTTTGAGCCAGCTGCGCTGACCAGTCACAACAAGAAAGGGAGAGCTTATTCAGCAGTCACAACAAGAAAGGGAGAGCTTATTCAGCAGTAAGTCTCAGAGGCTGAAAACATTCTCGGACTAGATTAGATTGTACGGAGGCATATATTCTTAGGAGGTCAAGGGTGTAAGACAGAGTCTTGCCTCATATACCTAGCTGGCCTAGAACTCATTATATATGAAGCTCTTTTCAAACTTGTAATGATGCCCCTGCCTTTGCTTTTCTGAGTTCTGGGATTATAGAAATGTCATATGTACGTACATACATACATACACACAACCTGTTAGGGACTCTATGTAGTTTTAAGGTCTCAAGCTGCTGAGCCTCCCTCCTCAGTACTAACACCGGGTTACAGAGGCACACACAGGCACACAGGCACGTACTGTATTCTACAATTATTTCCCCACCAAACACCTTGAAGATTTTTAAGGGCAATCACTTACATCAAACACTAAACAAAAGAATCGCGTAAGTCACCGGCTCATTCACCCTGCAGACAGACAGACAGACAGACGAGTGCTTTATTCTAACTACCTGCTCGCTGATTCCTGTCCCTCCATACACACAGACCACTCTCAGTCCCAAGGTCTTCGAAAACTTCTTACATTCTTTAGTGATTTGTAAAGCCAGCTCTCGAGTTGGAGTCATGATGACAGCTGAAAAGAGAAATATGTCAAAGCCGAGCCATCCAACCCTTGAGATGCTTTAAAGCGTGAACTTTAACCTCTGCACAACAGTTTGTGTCTCACAATCAAACTTGTTTGTCTATGTGAAGTCTGAAAACTGTTTCAGAAGCTAAGCAATGGCAGAGACTGAGGTGAAGGGCAAAGAAATTCTTAAGAACATGCTTCAAGAAATTAAACCCTACTTAACCCTCAGAAAAATACTTGAATGGAATGCAAAAAGATTTCAACAGCAAATCACGGACTAGAGAATTAAGTGACTCCTTGAGCTACAAAGCCACACAGCAGCTCTCAGAGAGCACTTCCTTCTGAGGCACTGACGAGAGGACTCCGTGCCTTGTAAATGCATGACAAGAGCTTAATCACGGTCCCTACTCAAATACACAAATAGGAATTGCAAACATGAGAAGAAACCAAGTCCAAAGACCTAACCCTGCATGAAGCACCAGCACTACCGCCTTCTGAGGCCAGCCATCGCCTCGGGAGTGACATTTCTCCTCATACGCTGGGTCTGTGGTGCATGGATCTGGACTAAGAGCACACCTCAACATGATGCGCGAGGGCTCTACCTGCTGGGTCAGAGCATTAAAACTGAGCTGGGCCAGCCTTGCTTTTGTACTTCTGAGATGTCACTCCAGAGCTCTGAGGGTTCTCACTCCACCTGCTGTAAGGGGAAATCAGCCCCAAAGTGCCGTATTGATAAAGGAAATGCACATAAAGACATCTTATTGTCATAATCAATAACTTTCTGATGTAACAACAAACACATCTTCAAAGAATGATGTAATGAGAAGACTTGTACCTATTGGTCCCTCTCCTTCTTCTAATGACCTCTGATCCATGATGTGTCTAAACATGGGCAAAAGAAAAGCAATGGTTTTTCCACTTCCTGTCTTGGCAATGCCAATCAAATCTCGTCCAGACATTATAGCAGGAATCGCTTGAGTTTGGATTGGTGTTGGCTTTTCATAGCCATGCCTTAAAAAGAAACAAAAAGAATGCAATGTAAGATACATGGAGTAAACAAATGAAAAAGAAAGTACTTAAAGGCCCAGTGCGGTGGCACACAGCTTTCTCACAGCACTTAGGAGGAAGAGGCAAGAGCATCTGTGAGTTCAAGGCCAGCCTGGTCTACGTAGTGAGTTCTAGGATAGCCAGGGCACATAAACAGATAGAATTGAAATCCAAACAGATATTTGAGTGAAGGGCTACTCTGAGCAGCAGGACATTGAAAAACGCAGATAACCACCAATACTTACTTTTTGAGGGAATTTAGTATCTTCATGGAAATTCCACACTGGACCCATGATTTAATTGGTTTCGGGCAACCTTTTCCTTTAACTGTAATGCCCTCCATTTCCAATCGAAACACATTCACCTCTAGAAAACAAAGCTCCAGTTAGAAGCTCCCACACTTTGTTCCACTGGTACCATCTAACTACATTTACTAGGCAGCCAAGGGTCAACGGTTTTGCCTCCCTGAAGTGCTATCAAATAAAAGCCCACAGCATACAAGAGAACACTAACACCCAGAGACACAGTAATTAATCACTGCTGCAATAAATAAGGATAACAGCAAGTGCCCAATTTCAACATTTTGGTTTTAATATTTTCTTCAATTGCAACAGAATAATGACTGACAGTCCAACCTCCTGTTGTAGCCGAGTTGCTTGGCTCACCTTTCAACAGACTGACAGTTGTCAGTCATACCAACAGGGCCAACACAGTCTGTTTGAATCGGACATGAACAGTACTTTCAACTCAAAGAATTGCCACTGAATCCATTCTGCTTTTTTAAAAACACTTCCAACCCAGAACCAGAACCAACCCAGGCCTGTCCACACTCCCCTGCAGATTTGCTCTAAGCTCACAATAAAGGAATAAAACTCACACAGCATCTTACCTTCTTGAGACATTTTTGCTAATTCTGGAACTTCAACATAAAAGTTTTTTCTGAATGGCTCATATTCAATTTTTCCATGATCAACTGGCTCTAGAAGTTTTCTCTGTTTTGTCTGGTAGCCTGTGAGGGCCGTTTGAAGGTCAACTTCCTCCTCCTCTGAGGAATACTTGAATTTTGGGGAACAAAAAGTAAAGTCTGTTATTTATTTTCCCTTCCAGGAGACACGGAGTCCTCGTTGTCAAAGCTCCCCTCTCTCCTAGGAACCAGTCTGTGGACTGCTGTGTGCTATCTTACTCTGACCCACTGGGCTGGCATGCAACCCCAGGAACCCGAAAACCACATCACCTAAAAAGCTCAAGTAACAATGTCCATGATTTTGAACATAAGTAAATCAATTCCTTAAAAAGTTTCCAAGTTAATTTTTTTCTTTTTCTTTATTCAAAGTTCAGTAACACAGACCTCACACAACTCTCAGAACTGTCATTAAGTTCTGCAACTCTTTCTTAGACAGACCTTTATAGTGTCACTATTTTGTTTGTTTTGTTTTTAGAGAAATGGTTTCTCTGTGTATCTCTGACTGTCCTGGAACTCACTCTGTAGACCAGGCTAGCCTTGAACTCAGAAATCTGCCTGCTTCTGCCTCCCCAGTGCTGGGTTTAAAGGCTTGCGCACCACTGCCCGGAGTTCAGCACTTCTTTTCCCGTGTTCCTTCCTGACATGGGCCAATAAAGAGGAGGAGATGAAAAGGTAGGGTACAACAAAGGAGGAAAGAAACTAGAATCCTCGACAGCCCCACCCAGTCGGAGCAGTGCTGATCTGCGAGCGGCAGGGATCCCCCAGTGTCTGAGTGACTGCAAAGCTCAGTATCAAGGCTTTGCTGTCGTGGTCATGGACATGGCAGACTCGGGCAGGCGGCCTCACCTCCATGGCGTCCTGGTCATTCTCCATGAGTTCCCCCTTCTTCTTATCCGCGTCTACTACTGCTTTCTTGGTGGTCACCACAGTGACAACTTTTGTGACTGTTGGCCCAGACTTCTAAAATAAAAAAGAAGGATTAAAATATTTTGCAAGTCAAAAAAATAAAAATAAAGAGGTTTAAAAATATAAGAACACTAAATCCAAGAAATGATAAATCTCACGATTTGTAATGCCAACTACCATGTTTACGTTTTTACAGGAGAAGAGCTCTGCACTTGTCTTGTGGGAACTTTCCAATGCGACTGTATGATAGTTCAGATACACTCACACACATACCCAGAACTGACTGCACGACGTGTATGTGTTCATAACATTCTTAAAATGTAATTTTATATGCACGGGTGCTTTGCCTGAGGAGGACAAAGGCCAGTTTCCTCTGTGAGTCACCGTATGGATACTGAGAACTGAAGCTGGGTTTGTTGCAATAGCAGGACGTTCTCTTAACCACGTCTCTAGGCCCAACATGAGACACTTCACTATAAAAACAGGCTCATTTCTCGTCACATATATTTTTAAAATTCTACTAAATGTCATGTTTCCCTCATTAAGACAACCCGGCCTGTTCTGAGGAGCTTAAATCAATCAATAAAACACACTGAGGCCCTGCTTCCTTGAGGCCCTAAATGAAACTTTTTTTTTTCAAGTGCCCTTCAGCCACAAAAAAACCGGCATCCTTTTAAAAGTGGTATTAATTTATGTGTATACTTATGTCTGTGGACCATGTGTACATGTGGTCCCTGCTGACACCAGAAGAGGGGGTGGGAAACCCCTGGAACTGGACTTTCAAGTGATTGCGAGCTACCATGTGAGGTCTGGGAATCAAACCTGGACCTGGAAGAGCAGTCGGTGCTCTTAACTGCCTTAGTCCTCTCTCTAGACCTAGGACTGCATTCTTAACTCAAAAGACTGGACTGTTTGGACCAGGCAGATGGCTCAGCAGATAATGGTACTTGTTGCCAATCAAGAGAGGAGCATACTGCCGGGCGTGGTGGCACACGCCTTTAATAAACTTGGAAGGCAGAGGCAGGCGAATTTCTGAGTTTGAGGCCAGCCTGATCTACAAAGGGAGTTCCAGGACAGCCAGGGCTTTATAGAAAAACCCAGTCTCAACACCCCCCCCAAAAAAAGAGAGAGAGAGAGAGGGGGGAGCATACTCTTGCAAGTTATCCTCTGACAGCCACACCCCCAGGCACACTGTGGTATGCACATGTCCCCTTCCCCCCAAACACATACCACTTAGGAAATAAATGCAATGAAAACAACTTAGTACAGTGTTCTCTTTTTTGGTTTTGAGACAGTCTCCACACATAGTCCTGGCTGTCCTGGAACTCACTATGCAGAACAAGCTGGCCTGAAACTCAGAGATCACCTGTCTCCCTAGTGCCAGGATTAAAGATGTACTCCACCGCCCCCCCCCCCCCCCCCCGCACTAGAGCCTAGGTTTCTTTGTGATCTCTTAAGGTAAAAATGCTATTAACTTTGACCTCTCAAGCTCAGAGGAGAGACAAGTGAGCAATGCCGGCTGTCCACGTACCTTCTCATTTCCTGCGCCGCCTTTCACGCTCCTCATGTTAAACTTTTTTACCTCTTCCTTCACTTCTTCCATGTAGGCGTCTAATGGGTCCAGCTCCTCGTCCTCCATTTCAGTCCCTTCCTTCTCAGCCTCGGCAGGATCATCTTCATCATCTAAAACAGCAGAGCCACTCGCCCATGAGATGCTTAGTGGGTAAAAGGGCTTGCTGCACAGCCCGACCACATGAGGCAATCCACGGAACACAGTGGAAGGAGAAACAGACCCTGCAGGCTGCCCTCTGCAGGTCATGCACAGGCATGTGAACACACTTGCACAGAAGCACACAAATACATTTATAATTATTTCTTAAAGAGGAGACAGCCACGTGCGCCCGTCCCGTCCCTCCATCACTTCTCTCCCACTGTGCAAACATCGCTCGGTGGCTGGCTTCTTGTACAGCTCAAGTGCTCACACCTGGAAGGTCTTACATTTTTATTGCTCCATGTATTACTGTTATGTGACAGTGAACCAAAAAAAAAAACCCAAAAAAACAAAAAAAACTAGCGAATCACTTAACTGAAGAGTAGTAAAAGAATAATTATGCTTGCAAGTATTTCTAGAGTTGAGGACACACAGCTAGCGCACCAGTAGAGTGGCTTTTCTAGTATGCATTAGGCTGGGGGCCAGATTTTCCAACATACAAAAAACACACCCACACCCCACAGTTCTAGATAGTATATTAAATACTTTATCTGATACAGTGACATTCGTTTCTCTTGCTCCCCACTCTGTACACATATATGGTGGCCACAAGTCAATTTAGGCTATCATCCTTCAGGTATTATCCATCTTCGTGTTAGAGATAGTCTCTTGTTTCACTTGGCTGGGAACTTAGCATCTAGGCTAGGCAGCTCGGCAGTCCCAGGGATATGCTGCTCTCTGGGCCTGTAGCACTGGGTGCCAGGGCATCGCTGGGTGCCAGGGAAGCTCTAAGCTTTTCTCACATGGGTTCAAGGAAGGAAACACATCTCAGGTCCTCATGCTTGCACAGCAAAACCTACTCTGACAGCCATTGCCAAGTCCTCAGAGGACACTTTCATTATTTTTCCTTCAAGTATCTTTTGGTGACGCTCTTCCCATCATGATCACTTATATACAGAAAATGGTTCACAGTTCTCTTTTTTTATCTTTGGTAAAGATACCACTTTACCAAAACCTTAAGAGTCAACATCAGGGGCCAGGTGTGGTGGCGCACGCCTTTAATCCCAGTACTGGGGAGGAAGAGAAGCAGGTGGATTTCTGAGTTCGAGGCCAGCCTGGTCTACAGAGTGAGTTCCAGGACATCCAGGGCTACACAGAGAAAGAGAAACCCTGTCTCGAAAAAAAAAAAAAGAAAAGAAAGAAAGAAAGAGTCAAAATCAGAAAGGAAATGAGCTAGGGTGTAACCCAGTGGAACATCGAGCGCTCTAACAGCACAGGCTAAGCCTGGGTTCATGCCTCAGAACCACAGAAGGCAGACAGGAGGAGAACGAACGGTCTCTCCTCGTGTATAAATAAGAGACTGGTTCTCTCCTCAGGTATACATGCAGGAGGTGCATTTACAACAGATGAACCCGTCTGTGCAGTGCCTCAGTAGGCGGGGCTGATACACTGCTGCTCTGGACAGCGTTGAGCCCTTCCTCTCACCGACAGTCCTCTGGCAGCAGAGGCATCAGCACCGCCCACTACATCTATAAGTGCAGAACTGTGCTCCCTGAAATCAAATCGGTGATTCTTACCTGAGGCTACTCTACAATTGAAACATTAGCATCTACTGAAGGAGCACTTAAAAGTCTCCATGCGGCAAGGCATAGTTGCTTACACCCATAGTTCTTACTGCTCGGGGGCCTTGAGTGCAGGAGCTCTAGACCAGCTTAGACAGCAGTCAGACACTGTATCTAGAACTACAAGAATCTCAGTACGAGTCTGACACATCTTCAAACGTCTAACAGCTGCACAA
The DNA here is from genome assembly GCF_000001635.26 of Mus musculus. Lineage (NCBI taxonomy): Eukaryota > Metazoa > Chordata > Mammalia > Rodentia > Muridae > Mus > Mus musculus. Next base: position 55,648,588 of record NC_000079.6, on the reverse strand, counting down.
GCCATGATCCCGGAATTTGGAGACTGAGTAGGAGAATCACAAACTCAAGGCTTTCTGGGCTAGGAAGAAGAACTCTGTCTTAAACTGGAAAACAAAATACTTCCAGGTACAATGGCACCCCCTTCAATCCCAGCACATGGGAGGCAGAGTTCAAGGCCAGCCTGGTCTGCATAGGGAATTCTAGGGCAGGGAGAGCTAACACAGTGAGGCCCTGTCACATACACATACTGAATTACTCAGCCATGTAAAACAGAATGGAACATGCTACAGTACGAACCTTCAAGACAGGATGCCAAACTAAAAAGTCAGACACAGAGAGCCAGGCGTGGTGCCGCATGCCTTCAATCCCAGCGCTTAGGAGGCTAAGGCAGGAAGATTTCTGAGTTTGAGGCCAGCCTGGTCTTCAGAGTGAGTTCTAGGACAGCCAGGGCTACACAGAGAAACCCTGTCTTGGAGGGGTAAAAATAGACACAGGAAGAAACCAATAGCATGACTGCACCTGGGGGAGATAGGATGGCGAGATCTTTAATGCGCAGTTTCTACCTGGGATGACAAAAGAGCTCTGGCAGTGGACGGCAGCGGTGGCCACACAGTGCTGAACACGCTGGGAATAAGTACACAGCACTCTATGCTTGAAACGGTTACAGCAGGACTAGGGAGGTAACCTGGTGCTCGGGCATCGGCTGAACACGCACAAAGCACGGGCTCTAGCCCTCAGTTTGACAGGGGGATGTAAACACAACATCTGCAGATTTGCCACAGTGCACAGCAGGCGCCACCCGCAGCCCAGACCTACCGTCGTCGTCCTCCAAGCTCCACTTCTTCCCCTGCTTCATCTCCTCAATCTCCTTCTTCAGCTCTCCTATGTTCTCCATAGCCTTCTTACGCTGCTCTTCGCGCCATTTTTCAACTCTTTCTTTCCGTTTTCTCATTTCTTCTTCCAGTTTATTCTGGTCAAAGTTCTTTTGGGGAGGGAAGAGGGAAAATCAAAATGAGAATCAGCAGGTACGCTCCACATGCGATTTTAAATAAACTCTCCAAAATATAAAAAAAGAAAAACAGACTTATATAAATCCTTAAACGCAAAATAGATTCAGTGTTCACCATCCTTATTATGCTCCTATTATACTAAAAGCAAGGCTGATGGGATGCCTCACTAGTAAATAAAGGCACTTGCTGCAAAGCCTGAATCTGAATTCAACCCCAACCCCTCACATGGTGGAAGAAGTAGAGAACTCTTTGAAGGTTAACGGACCACCACACTTATGCAATGGCATGCCATGTGTGTACCTCCCACAAAAAAATGTAATTAAAAAAAAAAATTAAAACAAAGCCGGACCTGGTCATTAGCACCTGTAATCACAGAGAGCTAGGGCTAGCCTGAGCTACATACAAGACCCTGAGAGAGAGAGTGAGAGAGAGATGCAGTGAGGAATAGAGGGACGGAAAGAAAGTAAAGAGTCACAGGAAAAAGTACTTTCATAGAGAAAGCCGAATGGTTGGCTGGAGAGTTGGCTCAGCGGTTATGAGCACTGTCTTCTTTTCCAAAAGACTCAAGGTTGATTCCCAGCGCCCACATGGTAGCTCACAACCATCTGTAACTCCAATTCTAGAGGACCTGGCACCCTATGCAGGTGGCACCAGGCACAAGTGTACAAAGACATACACATAAAATAATACAAAACTTAAGACAGACATTCATATGATTACCTGCTGCAGTTAACCCCAAGATTATGTCATTTAACTGAATAAAACCCTGTTTTCTAGTTGTGGCGTGGCTCAGCCCTTGCACCCAAGTTTGAAAGTGATGTCTAATTGATTGGCAGACAAAGTGACGAATCAGAGAAAGATTTGACAGAATAGGATCTGCCCAACTCTCACAATAAGAAAGGAAAGAGAGCTACATGAGGGAGCAGTGCCCAGGAAGGAAGAGACCGACAGTTTTACCAGCACACTTGGACAGAGACAGGTTGAAGAGAGAACAAACTTGACACAAGTGAAGACAGATGAGCCAGACAACGAGAAGGAACCAGAACATTAGAATAGATACCTAGAGTTAGTTTCAGGCCAAACAGAGCTATTCAGTGAGAAACTGAAAGAAGCCACATTGAGTCAGTCAGCTCAGAGAACAGCTGAACTGAACCAGCCAGCCAGAGTTCAGAAAGAGCTTACTCAGCAACAAGTCTCAGAGGCTGAAAACATCCTAGGCCTAGATTAGATTGTATGGGGGCTAGAAGCTTCCAGGACTAGGCCTAGGATATCAGACGGAGGCAGTAAGCCCCGGAGACAATTACACCAGTGGAGGGCTAGAGAGATGGCTTAGGGGTTAAGAGTACTGTCTACTCATCCAGAGGTCCGGAGTTCAATCCTCAGCAACCACATAGTGGCTCATAACCATCTGTAATGTGATCTGATACCCTCTTCTGGCAGGAGGTGTACATGCAGATAGAACACTTATATGTAAAATAAATATAAATAAATAAAACTTAAAACAATTACACCAGTGGAATAAAAGTTACTTTACAATTATCATCTACATCCTATTATATTGATGAAAATAAAATTTGGCATCCCCACATTGGCACGGGCGTAAGGAAGAGTACACACATACATACAAGAGTATGTCTTAACCCTTTTTGCTTTTATTTATTTACATGTGACTATCTATGTGGGCACATATGCTCGAGTGTGGTGGTCAGGGAAAGTGTGAAGTAGTCCCTTTCTTTCCTCTTTCTTCCCTTCACATGGCCTCCTTGATTCAATCACAGGTCTCTGTGACAACTGCTCTCCTGTTAAACCACTCTGCTGATCCTCCATGCCTAGATTCTTGGGTCTAAACTTAGATGTACCAGGCCAATCTCATACCATACACACTGACTGATCACACACTTAAGTAAACTAGGTAACGTAGAAGTCATTCTGGCTGGGTGAGGTGGCGCAGACCTTTAGTCCCAGCACTCAGGAGGCTGAGGCAGGTGGATCTCTGTGAGTGAGGCCAGCCTGGTCTACAGAGCAAGTCCACACAGCCAGGGCTGCACAGAGAAGCCTTGTTGTGGAAAAGGAAAGAAAAGAAAGAACTGTTGTGCAAACATGTCTGCGGCCCTGGGGCCAGCTGACCTACCCCAGCATCCTTCTCTTTCTCGTCCTCCTTGTCATCCTTGTCCTTTTTCTTCTCCTTGGAGCTGTCCCCACCTTCTGCTTTCTCTTTGGACCTAGACCTACCGAAGAATAGAGAGAGTAAGAGAACGTCCACTCGGCAACCATCTGGTCATGTGTGTTGTGGAGGTCAGGGGAGAGCGTGCAGAAGTCAGGTCTCTCCTACGCCTATACCAGGGACCAAAGTCAGCTCGAGCCGCAGCAGCAAGCATCTTCTCGCCAAGTCATCTTGAAGTTCTATGATACTAATTTTAAGATTATTTAATAGAAAAAAATTTAAAAATAAAAAGATTATTTAATAGATATGGATCTCATTTTCTTATTTCTCCAATTATCAACACATTTCCATATTCAATAACAAATATCTTAGTACATGAGAAAAGTGAGTCTTTTATAGTAAATATTACTAAACATCTGGAAATTTGTCTGAGAAAAAAAATTACAAAATTTAGACAGGATAGAAAAATTTTAGTAATTCACACATATAGTAATACTCAAAATAACAAGGGGCTTTCTTTACATTTGCCTCTAATAAGAAAATGGCTGAATTTTAATGATATAAAATTAATCATTGTTGGGGTAGAGAGATGGCTCAGCCGCTAAGTGTACTGTTGCTCTTAAAGAAGACCCAAGTTCAGCTCCTAGCAACCCTACAGATCATACATATAACCACTGGAAACAACAGTTCCAGGGGAATCCCTGTGGCCTCTGCAGGTACTGCATGCATGTGGAATGCAAATGTACATGCAGGCAAAATACTTATATACATTAAAAAAAATAAGTAACTAATCTCTCCCCTTCACAATTGGTGTTTCTGAGTGATTTCTAGATAACGCTTCAGGTTTGAAAAGGCTACTCAGAGATGAAAAAGATATTCTTCAAAATAAAATTCCCCTAAGATCATCAGGTAATATATACCCCCCGCCGCCATTGAATTTGTTCTTTGTTCTGCCCAGGACAGCTTTCTGTGAGCACAATGAAGGCAGTCCTATTTTACTATAGAACAGCAAACAGCCCTAGCATGATTTATCTTTAGTTTTCTCAAGACAAGGATTCTCTGTGTAGCCTGGGCTGTCCTGGAACTTGCCCTGTAGACCAGGCTGGCCAGATTGCTATCTTAAGGTCACAGCAATGTAAGCTGACATTCACCAAAGGCTGTGTGAATGCATCTGTCCACAGACTCGTCATGTTCCCTCACTGATCTATCTGTGCTTCTCTACACAGGCACCTGACACTGTTCGAGACTGCAGCCTTGCCCTGTGTCCCTATGGGCGAGCACAGGAGTCCTCCTACCTTCTTTTCAGATAATGTCTTTTGTACTTCTAATGTGTAGTCACGAGTAGTATATAGGTGTGTGGCACTCATAGAATAAAATAAACAAGTTATGAGCTATGCAGGGAACAAGCCAAAGATTACAGCCTCATCATTCGTTCAAATAATAAAATCTCAGAGTCTTATTCTGGGAGCAGAAACTGGGAGGAAAAACACACCCTCGCCACACTCAGGGAGACACTGTCAAAAGGCCATTTGGTAAGACACTGGAGAGCTGGTCTTTACATGTACACACAGACAGTCAGACAGACAGACAGACAAACACACACACATACTTTTTTTTTGGTTTTTCAAGACAGGATTTTTCTGTATAGCCCTGGCTGTCCTGGAACTCACTCTGTAGACCAGGCTGGCCTTGAACCCAGAAATCCACCTGCCTCTGCCTCTCAAGTGCAAGGATTAAAGGAATGTGCCACCACTGCCTGGCACACACACCACATTCTAAAAGAGGAAACTGGTAGGTGGTGGTGCTGGGAGGTGGAGGCAGGTGGATCTTTGTGAGTTCAAGACCAACGTGGTCCACAGAGCAAATTCCAAGACAGCTATACAGAGAAACTCTGTCTCCCAAAAACAAAAACATTGATTAAACCTTTTTTCTAGACTAAAATATGACTTTTCTCCTTACCTCTTATTAATATATAGTACTGCACTAATTCTCCAATTTTCTAATGTTAAAATAATTTTCCTTTCTTGAAGTAAACTCAATTTGCTCTTTATGCTACTTACCTGCTTTTTGTTTTATTTTATATTTTATTTATATGAGTACACTGTAGCTGTGTGTGTATATACATATACATATCTACATATAGAGGGGGAGTGTGTGTGTGTGTTGTATTTCCCCTATGCCACCTTTGTCGGGTGCTTATTTGTTTTTGTTGGCTTTTTTTTTTCTTTTGAGACAAGGTTTCTCTGTGTAGCCCTTGCTGTATTCAGCTAGTTCTGTAGACAAGATTGGCCTGGACCACACAGACCCCCTCAGTGCTGGGATTGAAAGTGGGCACCACCAGACCCAGAATCAGGCGTATTCTTAACTCCTACCATCGTTATATATCACAAGTACAAACTGAAAACCCCTAATCTGAAAGGCAAACTCTGAAACTTTGTGTGTACACAACATCTCAAATAGGAAATTTCACATCCCACTGCACACACCAGGTTGCAGCCCCACACACACACTAAAAGCACAGTATAAAGCTACCTTCCGAGGGAGGGGTGGAGCCTGGTGGGAGGGCACTGTTCAGCCTGTGCATGGGACTGCATCAATCCCCAGCAGTGTAAAACCACACGGTACAGAAACCCTATTCCAGGGAGATATGCGTAAGATGTTCAGAAAAAATAAACTCTGGGGCTAGACACGGAGATCATTCCCAAGACCTCTCTCACTGCACACAGACATGTAACGGAACACAGAAGTCCCAAACTGAAGACACAAGTGAAGTTCAAGCCTTCTAGACAAGAAATATTCAACCAGTAGCAAGTTAAAAACAACAAAAACATCAACAACAACGAAGTCCATATAAATGAAGTTTTCTAAGAGAAATAGGCCAAAAGGAAGAAGAAAAAAATAAAAATGGTATTCAGCCTGAGAAAGAGGATCAGGGTCGTCAAGAGCACACGTTGCTGTTACGGAGACCCTCGGGCTCGGTTCCCAGCACCCACATCAGGGAGGATGACTCCTGGTGCAGAGATCTGATACCTTCTTCTGACCTCAGCACAAGGCACACACATGGTACGCGCGCGCAAACACACACACACACACACACACGCAGAACACTGCATACATAAAAAATTAAAATAATAAAAAATTTTGTAAGCTTTGAACGTACACGTACTTCAGAAAAGAAATCAAATGGCCAATAAAGATGCAAAAATATCCACCTTCACTAGCAATCAGAGAAATGCACATGAAAGCCACAGGAAGCCCTCAGGAAGCCAACAGTCATCTCTTGAATACTTCTCTCCATAATAAAATTTTTTCCAATTCTCAAAATAAAAAAATCTACAATATAATCGCATATCTAACCAACTGGCAGAAACACAAAAGTCTAGCAATTTTAGACACTGGGATGGCATGGACCAAGAGAATTTTCTCACGCTGTGGTAGGGTAGAAGGGCAAACTCTTCAGAAAGGAACCTGCGGCCATCACCAAGTTAAAGCAGAGCTGTGTCTATGGCCACAGTCTCCCTTCTAGACGTAATGCCTAGGAATGCTCACGCACAGATATGCTATGGCACTCAAAAAGCCATAAGCCATGGATATATCTCAGGAAGAAAGCACCTGCCTATAACATAAAGCACAAGATTTTGGGTTTGATGACAACATTACAGAAAAAAGAAATGAGAAAAAAAAAGCTGAGGGCCCTCAAAGTCTAGCTGCATACAAGTCCATTCAATGGCATAGTAAGCTATGTATAGTATGCAGAACACTATTCAACAACAAAACTGAACCAGCCCAGGCAAACCTCAACACTGAGCGAAGACTACAGGATTCCAGTCACGTGCAGCTAAAACACAAAGTACTCTAAGGGGCGCACACAGGTGGGAGGCAGTAAGGAAAAGCTCCACAGTGGCTTCCCCAGGGGAGAGAGCTAACAGTGAAGCTCGCTCAGGAGGCAGAGGGAGCTTGTGAGGGAGCCAGCACCGCACAGCAAGAGCCCCTCAAACAATAAAAGGTAAGTCAGGCGAATGGGGTATGAATTTGAAGTAAGTATAAAATGGATGGCCACATCCCCACAAGCAAGGTCAAGAGAGAAAACGGGCTAAAGACAGCTCCTGGTGAAAGCATCAATCACTGTTCCAGGAGTGGTGATCCACCTGCCTCTGCCTCCTAAATGCTAGGATCCAGGATTATCTTTTAATTTCAAGAAACCTCAACAGTATTACACTGGCCTTGGTAAAATAAAAGTACAACTTACAAAGTCAAACAAACAACCCTGGAGAGATGCCAACACTGGATAAAACAGGAAACAGGTGAGCGTCAACATAGCACACTTGTGGTTTCAGTAAGCAGTGTTACCGGGTGGTAGGAGACTGGAGAGCAAGCCCGCTGACCTGACAAGAGGCTTTCAGCCACGTGTTAACCAGCATCACAAGAAACATACACACTAACTCTCACAAGCCAAGGCCACACTTCCCCAAACAGCAATTCAACAGGCGCACAACGAATGTTAAGAAGCTACTGTTGAGCCGGGCGTGGTGGCGCATGCCTTTAATCCCAGCACTCAGGAGGCAGAGGCAGGGGGATTTCTGAGTTCGAGGCCAGCCTGGTCTACAAAGTGAGTTCCAGGACAGCCAGGGCTATACAGAGAAACCCTGTCTACAAAAAAAAAAAAAAAAGCTATTGTTGGGCTGCACAGCTTACTCAATGGTTAAATCACTACTGCTCTGGCAAAGGAGTTCAGTTCCCAGCACCCCCAGCAGGTGGCGCACACCACCACAAAAGATGCTTACAAAGTTCTGACCGTTAATAACATGCATTAAATAAGGTACAGTGTAGAGTATAAAACCAATAGAGCCGGGTGTGGTGCCCCACACCTTTAATCCCAGCACTCGGGAGGCAGAGGTAGGCGGATTTCTGAGTTCGAGGCCAGCCCGGTCTACAAAGCCAAGGCTATCCAGAGAAACTATCTCGAAAAAAACCAACCAAAAAAAAAAAAAAAAAAAAAAAAAACCAAAAAACCAAAAACAAAACCCAATAGAATCTGCCAGTGTCTAAGTGAATAAGATTCTTGTACCTCCAGCTCCTGGGGATCTGAGGCCTCCTGCTTCCACTGGCACCTATGCGCCTGTACACACCTACACAGGCATGCATAAATCAATAAAAAGAAATCTTTAAAAAGTTGTCAACCAATATCTAACTATCAGAAAAAAGAATCTCAAAGAAAAAAAAAACAAAACTGAGGCCAAGGATGGAGCTGAATACAGAGGGCTTACCTCAAATGGTGACCAGCATGCCTGAGACAATAGTCACTGCCCCACAAAAGATGATAACAGAAGTTCTGACCGTTAATAAATAAGAAATAAGGGTTCAGTGTGGAGTGTAAAAACAATAGAATCTGCTATTCTCAACTGAAACATAAGCCCCACAGCCTAATAAACACTCTGCCAACACTTCCCAGCGAGCGTCAAAGCCTGTAGCAGCAGGCGCAGTCTGAGGACGGCGTTACCTGTTCTCAGTCTTCTTGGTTTTGCTGCCAGGACTGGAGGACCGGGACCGCCTGCCCCGGCTTCGACTCCTTGAGCGCCTTCTATCTCTGCTCCGAGATCTTCTCCGCTCTCGGCTTCTGTCTCGCTCTCTACTTCTGGAGCGCCTGACGGGAAGAGTTTTCTTTTATTTTGTGGCCAAAGAGAATTACTGCAGACCGTGACTGTCCCAACCCGAAAAGGCCTTACAATTATGATCACTGCTGAGGCCTTACAGAGCCTCACTTAGCTACCAAATCAGCCAAACAGGAAACAAGGGACGCCAGTTCCCACGAGAATCGAGGGAAATGGGAGGACACTAGTTCCCATAGTGACCTTAGCTAACACAGCAGGCTGTAACAGATACTTTAAATTTCAGGCAGTCTCCAGCTAGAGCTGCAGCTCAGCCCTGGTCACTGGCTGAGCTAATCAAACTCCTAATCTCAGCAAGGGGGAAGTGTTGCCGAGGGGAGGCCTGGGCCTTCATAAGGACACAGACAGACCTGGCTCAAAGATCAGAATCTTAAGACTAAGAGGTGACACTTCTCCCCTAGAGCTGCTAGTTACCACGTGACAGAGGGCAGACCCCCAACTCCCTGGATCCCAAGTTCCTCAACTAGACAATATGAAGAATTCACTATATAATCTCCAGTCTTGTTTCTGTTGTTGTTTTGAGTCTCACTGACTTGAACACAAGGGATCCACCTGCCTCTGACTTCCTAGCATTGGGATTAGAAACATGTGTAACCACACCCAGCCTCAAAATCCATGACCTAAAATTTGCAATTTTATTCTCACATAAAGTCAGAGATAAGCATATGGGGGGGGGGGGTGCGCACAGAGGCAGGATGGAGCTCTGTGAGTTCCAGGCCAGCCTAGTCTACAAATCAAGTTTCAGGACAGCCAGGGCTACACAGAGAAACCAGGGAGGGGGGTAGGGGGGGGGACTGGGGGGAGGGGACCGTGAATGTTACTTATTGAGTAACTGATTTACTTAACAAGCGCTTGACAGAACTGTGAGAGCTGTCTGAGGGACACATGACAGGAAGGTGAGCAAGCCTACACTCTAAACTGTCATGGGTAACTGCTTCTCTGGAGTGCCAGGTCCTAAGACCACAGCATTCTCACCTTCCAACATCCTAAGAAGACAAAGTCCTAGTTTAACACTGTCATGCGTTCTGTTTTTAAAGACATTTTCATGGAGAAAAGCTGTAACTATTGACATTGGTGTGAATAAATATGTAAGTAAATAGAAAATAGAAAAGTGGAGTGGTTTTCAGTTTAAATCTAAGAACAGTCATTAAATTAGCTTAAAACAGCAAGGAGAGCCCACAGAAACTCTGCCCTGTTTCTTCCCAGTGTCTGCTTTAGTGGCCACTCTTCACACAAGGGTCAGCCCTCTTGGGCAGAATCAAATAAAATCTGCACGAGCAGAGCATATTATCTTACTTTTATCTCTCTCAGGGACTTCAAGGTTCTCTCTGGATTACAGAAAACACAATCTAAAGTTTCCAAGCTTAAAGATACCGTTTAAGACTCTCTTTATAGACAAGTCCTGTGCTTAATCAAACAATGGTTAAAAAAAAAAATAGCAGGAGGCCCACAAACGGGCCACTAATTTCCAAACTAGAACACAGCTTTGGAGAAGCCCAATTTATCCGGGAAGGCCCAGTATCACTGGTTCTGCAGAACTGGACGTCTTACCTCAGGCGCTTCCTGTCCCTTGACCGAGATCTTCTCTTGTCCCTACTCCGAGACCTCTCTCTCCTCCGGTCTCTGTCTCTGCTCCGAGAGCGTCTGTCATCCCCACGTTTGCTTCTTTTGTCAGAGGGTGAGCGACTCCTCGATCGACTTCCAGAACGACCTCGAGATGCTGAGCGTTTTCGGTAGTGGCTACAACAGTATCAAATCCAAGATCAAACTTAGCATCTGTATAGTCCTGACTGTCCTGGAACTCACTCTGTAGACCAGAGTGGCCTTAAACTCAGAAATCCACCTGCCTCTGCCTCCCGAGTGCTAGGATTAAAGGCATGCGTCACCACTGCCCGGCTGTCTATTTCTATGTTTAAAAAAAACTCACAGAAAAGATACAGCCAAGATGAAGTGACATTTTAGAAACCACAGAAGGAAACATAAGCAGGAGCCATGCAGACAGGCAGGGGCCCTTCCAGGCGAAAGGCACATGGGCAAACTCATGGGAAGGAGTCCAGACCGGCACATGAAGGAAAAGTGGCAAGAAGACAGTTACACAAACTAGTCAGTGGGCCAGGGGTGGGGGCCATGCCTCAATCCCAGCACTCAGGAGACAGAAGCAAGCGCATCTCTGAGATCACAGCAGTCTAGTCTACACAGTGAGACTCTGTTTCAAAGAAAAGATGAGAGAAGTGGAAAGAGAAGAGGAGAGAAGTGGGGAGGGGAGGGGAGGGGAGGGGAGGGGAGGGGAGGGGGGGAGGAAAGGAGAGAAGAACTCAAGAGAGCACCACGAGACAAGATCAGAGAAATAGCAAAATACTTAGATATGGAGAACCTCACCGGGTCTTACAATGACTGTCTTTTACTCCGAGTAAGATAAAAAGCTATAGGGCCACATATGGCAGCAGCCCCCTGTAGTGTTATTAAGGTGTCTAAGCTACTGAGGAAAGATCACTATGTCAATCAGGCTAAGATCAGTATGTTCTCATCTCTAAATAAATATTTTAATTAATTTATGTGTATATGTATATGTATATACCTGAGGACAAATGTGTGTGTGTGTGTGTGTGTGTGTGTGCGCGCGCGCGCACTCGTGGAACTGGAGTTACAGACAGCTGTGAGCCACGTGGATGCTAGGAATTGAACCTGGATCCTCTGGAGCAAACCCAGGGCTTTGAACCACTGAGCCACCTCTCCAGCCCCATGAGTAAATATTCTTACAATAAATAACAAAAAAGGAAAAAGTTACCGGAAGATGTTTAAGCATGACTATTTTTAAAGTTATCACTCAAGAATCAGGTATGCAATGCCAGCACTCAGGGGTGGAGGCAGTGCCTCTGGCAGTTGGAAGCGCAGCTTGTATCTATAAAAACGAAAGTATTGTCTTGTTGCTGAGCACAGAACAGATCAAACGGAGGAGGCAACAGGAGGAGAGAAACCATGAGACTGAAGCAAGCATCCGGCTTCAGAGAAGCCCCGCTTAGGTCAGAATAGCGAGAGTAGATGCTGAGAAATACCAAGATCTCCAGTGGAGATAAAACATAGAAGCCCAAAACACTAGCACTGACTCATCTTAATTATGAATTAAATACCAAGTATGAGGGCAAGAGAGAAGGGCTGGGTGTCTCCACATGGGACCAGAATAAGCAGGAAAGGGAGGCTGTGCTGAGGGGAGAGGCCATGGTCGTCCAGCCCATGTTCCGAATGTGTGAGGCCCTGACATCAGCTCATAGCAGCCTTCCTCGCCATCACTGAAGGCTGCCATTACTAGGAATCAACAATCCATTCGCTTTCTGAGCCTTCTCAGGATCTACCTAGAAAGCTCCAGATGAGCGGAAGCCAGGCACCACAGGAAGTCAACTGTACGCAGGTAAATGGGTGAAAAGGACCTTCTGCGAAAGGTCTGGGGAGTCTGAATTTCCTCTTGAAAGTAACAGGATCCAACAGATACTAAGTCAAAAAATGGCAAGGTCTTATTGTTATTTTGATTCCAGCAATACAAATATAATAATTATAACAGCAAGATCAAGAAAGGTAATTCAGGCCGGGTGTGGTGGCGCACGCCTTTAATCCCAGCACTCAGGAGGCAGAGGCAGGCAGATTTCTGAATTCGAGGCCAGCCTAGTCTACAAAGTAAGTTCCAGAACAGCCAGGGCTATACAGAGAAACCCTGTCTCGGACCCCCCACCCCCCCAAAAAAAGAACCATGGTCACTGGCAATACACCCTTTATACGGAAGATGCTACAGGTTTTTTTGGTTTGCAAAAATTTCAAGCTGCTCCACTCACACTTGGCTTGTTTCCCTGAACCTAAGTTTTAACCCAGTACGCCAAGTTTTCATTCTCCCTACACAGTGAACCACAGTACCTTTCAGACTGGCTACATACATACCAGTCATCTCATCTTTCAAGATGATGATTATAATAATAGTAGTAGTAGTAATAATATCATCATCATCTACCTCAAGGTCCTAATCCGTTATTAAAACCTAAAGTTTTGAAGACACCGTAAGGTGCCCGCGTGAAAGGTTTCACAAAGAAGCAGGCAACATAGTAACAAAATGTATCCGCGGAATAAATGGCCATGGAACAGGTGTTTTTGTTGTAACCCAATAAAAGCCGGTCCTGCACATATAGCAGGTGCGTAAAAAAGGCCTGCATACGCTCCTTCTAAATGACTTAGGCAGAGAGGCCCACGTGCGCACGAAAGTAACCCAGAGTGGAGGCAAACAATGTTGTGAAGACGAAGAGGAACGGGAGTGAACCGGCTCTGGGTTGACCCGGGGGATGAGGCGGGAGGCTCCGTGATGGGCGGGGTGGGGTCAGGGGGACTGTTCCCGCTCAGGGCTCGACCGGTGGTCGCAAGCTCACGGCAATCGGCTGCCCTGCATGCCAGCTGCGCCTCGTCACAGCCCGGGTGACCGGGTCCTCAGCAGCCACACGCGCGGCCACCCGCACTCTACCCGCAGCGCCGCTCCCTCCACCCGCTCGCTCCCCTCCGAGCCCAAGAAGCCGCTCGCCCGCGGACTCACCGAGACTCCCGGCCCATGCTGCCGGCCAGCAGAAGGCCTGCGCCCTCGGGGACGATGCGCAGGCCTATGAAGAGGACAAAGGAGGGAGGCAGCAAGCTCTCACGGTACCGAGCGAGGACCGGTCCTACGAAATGGACAGAGCTCCAGCAGTGACCGCCATCAGAGCGTGGCCAACGAAAACAGGATGTGCTGGTGCCGGGGTGCGGAAGGAAGGAGCGGGCGGAAGGAAGCGGCTGCTTCTCCAGAGCGCCACCAACCGACTGGAGGCCGCGCGGCGCGGGCTGCGCCGGCAGCAACAACTTACTTTTCTAGCGCAACCCGCAGCCCTTTTTGGCGCTATGGAGTGTGCCATCAGCCAGGTCAGCCTTGCAAAGGGTCTTCGCTGCAGACCACCGAGGAACCTAATGCAGCCTGCGGCTCTCCCAGGGAGTGTGTCTGTTTGCCTTAATCTGCATTAACTAATGCTCCTGTCTCCTTATATGCTCCGTACTGAGTCACTTATGTGTATGCCAGATCCTGACAACTAATAGTAGTGATGTGTCTTCGACACAAGGAGCATCATACTGAAGAGGAAAGACTCTTCAATATGAGATGTGAAGACTTAGAATCTACAGAACAGAGATAAACTGCACTAAGGATTATAATAGTTCTTAACACTGGGAAGCTTTCGGGGCAGGGGGGAATACATGATCCGTTCAACCGCTCAGGAAATGGGGCCCAAAGGCACCAGACAAAAAGCACGGGCCTCCCTCTTGCTCTGGCTCTTTGTCTGGATCACTCCATTTCTGCTTATTATCTTTATATTCACATTTTGACCTGTCCTTTAAGTGTTTTACTTACCGAACTTACCCCTATACTGGAACAAAGAAGCCCTCCCAAAGGATTTCCTATGCCTACAAACACCTCAAATGACCAATCAGATTAAAGACAACCTGGCCTTGGTAGAACAAAGCAAAGCAAGAGCAAATAGATTCCCTACCTACAGAGGTCCTCCAAGACTGCAAAAGACTAACTTCATGACTGCAAAAAATGGAGGCGTCTATGCCTTCCTAGGAAAAGGATGTTTTCATGAAAACCAATTAGGCCTAATAAAGGGAACCACTGAGCAACTATTTTAAAACAAACTCAAAACCAGAAAAGGAACAGACAATGCATTCTAGAAGAACACCTGGATGCCTGGGGCCATGCATCACACCATTGGCAGGTGCGGTCATTGGTTTTTGGTTGGCTGGTTGGTTGGTTGGTTGGTTGGTTTTCTGAGACAGGGTTTCTCTGTGTAGCCCTGGCTGTCCTGGAACTCACTCTGTAGACCAGGCTGGCCTCGAACTCAGAAATCCATCTGCCTCTGCCTCCCAAGTGCTGGGATTAAAGTCATGCGTCACTACTGCCTGGCCTATTTTTGTTTGTTTGTTTGTTTGTTTTCTTTGTTTATTGAGACAGGCTTTCTCTGTGTAGCCCTGGCTGTCCTGGAACTCACTCTGTAGACCAGAATTTTGGTTTCTTTTTTTTTTTTTTTTTTTTTCTTTTTTTCAAGACAGGGTTTCTCTGTAGCCCTGGCTATCCTGGAACTCACTCTGTAGACCAGGTTGGCCTCGAACTCAAAAATCCACCTGCCTCTGCCTCCCAAGTGCTGGGATTAAAAGTGTGTGCCACCACTGCCCAGCCAAATTTAACATTTCTGTTCGAGTTTGGTTTTAAAAGATACTCTGCATAGCTAAAAAGATTTCTCAGAGGTAAAGAGCCCTTGTTGCTCCTGCGGAAGATCTGGGTTCGATTCCCATTACAGACACGGTGGTTCAGAACCATTCATAACTCTAATTCCAGGGGCTCCAATGCTCTCTTCTTACCTCCCTAAGCACCAAGCACACATATGGTATAAATACATACAGGCAGGCAAAACACACAAGATAAAATGAATAAATCTAATAGGAACAATCTTAAAAGACATGTAGCTCAATGTCAGACCACCAAGCTGGTGTGCACAAGGCCTGAGTTTGGTTGCAGCACAGAAAGTCAAGGCAAAAGACAAAGACACACTTGTGAGAATGTACAAGAGAAAATTCCCAACTATGACTGTGACTAGAGAAGCACATTTTTGGTAGAGCTGGAGAGGCAGGTACACAGTTAAGAGCAATTGCTGTCTGCTCTTGCAGAGGACTTTTGATTCAGTTCCCAGTCCCCACAGGGCCGCTCGCAACTGTTTACAACTCCAGGGGATTCATCTGACTCCCTCTTCAGGCCTCTGCAAGTACCAGACATGCACAAGGTACACAGGCAAACATGCAGGCAGGACACGCAGACACATCAAATAAAACTAAATCTAAACAAAAAAGAGATGAATACAAGATGCATAGAATATAAACCTTTAAAAAAATGCATAGGGCTGGAGAGATGGCTTAGTGGGTAAGAGCACTGACTGCTCTTCCGAAGGTTCTGAGTTCAAATCCCAGCAACCACATGGTGGCTCACAACCATCTGTAATGAGATCTGATGCCCTCTTCTGGGGTATCTGAAGACAGATAGTGTACTTACCTATAATAAATAAATAAATCTTTAAAAAATAACGTATAAATACTTGGGTAACTGCCCACCCCTCAAACGTCAGCGTTAGTGCTAGGCAGGCATCCTGTCTCCAAGCTCCACTACGGCCCACGGGTACAAACTGTAACCACGTCTCCCTTTAAATATGTACGTGTACATCGACTCAAGAAACGATACATCTAGCTACCTCTTTCAGGCTTTGTGTTCAAATTTTTAAAAATAAAATGTACAGACTTCTATTAGTCAATCTAATTCCATTCGCTTTTATTTTGAGGATGGTTTCATTTCTCAGGAAGGAATGACAGAAATACAAAGTGCAGTCTTTTAGGCAGGCTGAGACCTGTCTATCTAGTCGCCTAAAAGGACTAGCCTGGGCCTACAAGAGGGATTACAAATCTCAGACATTAGAGGAAAAGTGGAAGATTGGACTTCTAATTAAACAAGAGAAATCGTTAGTGCTGTTCGTTAACCTAGTTGGTTACTCAGACCAGTACTGATACAAAGTCAACCCTTTTAAATCAGGGAAACGATTACATTGGATTTCTGTAAAGCCAAAGATTTTGATGAAGGTATAAACCAAGTTGCCCCTTTTAGAGACTCTGCAGTGTAAAAGAGAAGTTGTTGTCATTTGTAAACTTCTAAGTTCCTCGGGTTTCAGGGTACTTCAGGACCCCAGTAATCAAGCAGTTCATGACAGAAAATGAAGGTGAAGAAGTAGACGCAGAGGTCCGTGAAGACCTCGCCCATCTTGCTGTAGGTGTCCATGGACCGGTTGATCACCTCAGCGGGAATCCCAGACAGCAACAGCGCAGCTGTCAGCACCGTCGTCTTCACCTTCTTCTCGCCCTGTACAGATGAAAGGGAAGTTAATCGTTTGCTCTCAGCAGACTACGCCTGCGCTCTACAGACAGGACAGATGCCGTCTCTCCTCAGTTGTCAAAACTGCTAATGAACTGTCAGAACAATAACATGACAACACTTACTGGGCACAATAGGTAAATCCGAGGATTATTAGGCAATAGGAGACATCAGGATGCCCAGCAAAATTGTTTTATAACTATGTCATTTTGCCTAGCCAAGATGCAGCACATCTTTAATCCCAGCACTTGGGAGGTAGAAACAGGCAGATCTCTGTGAGTTCAAAGCCAGTCTGGGATCATAGTGAGTTCTAGGACAGCCAGGGCCCTGTAGAAAGTCCCTAATTAATTAACTGTGTCATTTTGGAAACAAGACATAGTAACAACTTTTGAGATACACAATGACAACAGGGTAAAAAAAATGAGAAAAAATAAAACTGGATATGAGGCTATGAATGAAATGATAGTGTGTAACATAGGGATCCAAATGGCACAGAGACTGCACTGGTGTCTTATGTAAACAAAGCACAGGGAAGGGATCTGGCAGTTCTGATGTCCAGTATATCACCACATACAGAAACATATAGGGAAGGGTTTCAGAGGAGAGAGAAAAGAAGCTTTCAGAGATGAGTAGCGTCCTGTCAGAGCAGCAGAGAATGATATCATATGCTGAGTCTCACATATGAGATCCCACATATGTGATATCCCACATATATCTCATATGAGATCCCACACTGGCTTCAAGTTTGCTACACGTCGAAGACTTACTGACCCTTCTACCTCCCCTTCCCAATGGCTGGATTCATAGGCTCTAAGCACGATGCTCAGATCCACAAGATGCTAGGTTCAGATTCAGAGCCTCACTCCTGCTAGAGTGCTATCCCCTGACACTAGGCTTTTTTTCTTTTAAGTTTTCAAGACAGGGTTTCTCTGTATAGTCCTGGCTGTCCTGGAACTCAAAGATCTGCGTGCCTCTCGGCCTTGGAGTACTGGGATTAAAGGTGTGCGCCACCACCACTAGTCTTGTTTTTGTAAAATTATCTTTAGTTTATGTGTATGGGTGTTAGCCTACATGTATGTTCACATACCACATGCATGCCTGGTGCCTGCAGAACCAGAAGAGGCCATCAGATGCCCTGGCACTGGTGTGATAGAAGCTTAACCACTGAGTTGTCTCTCCAGCCTCAGATTCAGTTTTTTTTTTTTTGTTTTGTTTTGTTTTTTTAAGGTTTATTTATTATTATTATATATAAGTACACTGTAGGTGTCTTCAGACACACCAAAAGAGGGTGTCAGATCTCAATACAGATGGTTGTGAGCCACCATGTGGTTGCTGGGATTTGAACTCAGGACCTTCGGAAGAACAGTCAGTGCTCTTACCCGCTGAGCTATCTCTCCAGCCCCCAGATTCAGTTTTTTAATGGAATTCAAAGGTGATCTCTAAAATTTATTTATTTAGTATCACTAAATAGCTACTGGTAACTCAGCAACTTTAAATATATAAAAAGCTATATAGTTAACCAAGAGCAATGAAAGCTTATGTCCACATAAAGACTCATACTAGGATATTCTTGCCGGATGCGGGTGGCATATTCCTTTAATAACAGCACTTGGGAGGCAAAGGCAGGGGAATTTCTAGGTTCTAGGCTAGCCTGGTCTGTAGAGTAAGTTCTAGGACAACTAGGACTACACAAAGAAACTGTATCAAAACAACCAAATAAACAAGATTCCCTATCAACAGGGTTCCTGGCTAACATGGAACTCCTTCTGTAGACCAGGCTGGCCTCAAACTCAAAGATCCACCTGCTTGTGGCTCTCAACTGTTAGGATTAAAACATGGACCACCACCACCTGGCAAATAAATAAACTTAAAAAAAGAGAAGAGGGCTGGAGAGATGGCTCAGTGGTTAAGAGCACTGACTGCTCTTCCAGAGGTCCTGAGTTCAATTCCCAGCAACCACATGGTGGCTCACAACCATCTGTAATGGGATCTGATGCCCTCTTCTGGTGTGTCTGAAAACAGCTACGGTGTACTCATATATATGAAATAAATCTTTAAAAAAAAAAAAGAGAGAAGGAAGATCTACTGCAGTTGTGGATGGTAGAGTGAGAGCTGAAGAAACCATATGTAGATGTTTCTTCAAGAAAAACAAGAGACTTGGACTATGAAAGCTCACTTTGGGTTAGATATTCCTCACTTGGGGCTTCGAGGGGAGAAAATACAGGTTCACAGGCTGATGAGGTTAATAGGTTTTGATTTCTTTTGTTTTGTTTTTTTTCCTTTTTTGTGTGTGTGCTGAGGGTTGGACACAGCACCATGCTCTGTGTCCTCTCCTTCTGAGTACATGTTCAGCCCTGGGCACAAGCAACTGTCATCGTGCCAGGAGAGGACATCAGGCTCTCTGGAGCTAGGATTATAGGTACTTGTAAGCCGCCAGTGTGCCTACTGGGACTGAATCAGGTCCTCTACAAGAGCAGTAAAGGCTCATAAACACTGGGCTATCTCTGTAACCCCGGGCTGGACAGCATGTTACTGTTTGTCTGTCTGTCTGTCTGTCTGTCTGTCTGTATGTCTGTATTTATTCTCCTGTAGCACTAACTCAGATCAGTGTAACTGTTTCCCTTAAGGTTTGTTTGGTTTTTTTTTTTTTTTAGTTTTTTTTCAATTAAAAATTATTTATTTGTATTTTTTAATTCTGTGTATCTGTGTAGGCATGCATACATGAGTGCAGGTACCCACAGTGGCCAAAGAAGTTAGGTCCCACTGTAGCTGTAGCTGGAGTTACAGGTAACTGTTAACCCCCTGACGTGGGAGCTAGGCATCGAACTTGGGTCCTCTAGAGCAGAATGTATTCTTAAGCACCGAGGCACCTTCCCAGCCTTTAAGTTCTTACAGTGAGTCAGCCGCCATCAAGGCGGCTCAGCAGGCAAGAGCCTGCTTATAAGCTTGACAACTGAGTTTGATCCCTCAAAGCCAAGGCATGAGAAAACCATCCGGAAAGTTGTCCTCTGACTGCCACAAAGGCAGGTCCACACTCTCGTATCCTACACATACACACAAATGCATGCACACACAAGTAAATTAAATTGTTAACTGTTATGGAGTCACGAGTCAATCTAAATACATCATAATTAAGAAAAGACTTAAAATTTACCTTAGGAAAATATTTGTATAGTCCCATGTATGCAAGCTGCAAAGTGAGAAATGGAGCGAATATAGACTGTAAAAATAAAAAATAAAATTAAGTATTTCCAGTAGAATTACTCGTATCATGATAAATCAACTTAACAGCGGCTATAAAGGCAAAACAGGACAGAAAAACATCTAGTGCAGCAGGCGAGGGTATCTGACTTCTGTAGAAGAGTAAAGCTAATAACATGGTCTGAGTCTCTAACCATAAAACACGCTCAAACGTAATTTTTCAGTGTGCTCCCTCTCCAAATGTGTTCTCTTACACAACAATCTATTCTTTTTTTTTTTTTTTTTTATGAGACAGAATCTTATTATGTAGAGCAGCAGTTCTCAACATGTGGGCTGCAAGCCCTTTGAGGTTCAAATGATCCTTTCATAGGGGGCACCTAAGACCTTCAGGAAACATATTTACATTACAACTCATAACAGCATCAAAACTGCAGTTATGAAGTAGCAATGAAAATAATTTCATGGTTGGGGGTCACCACAACATGAGGAACTGTATTAAAGGGTCCAGCAGGAAGGTGGAGAACCATGACTATAGAGGCTGGCCTTGAACTCATGATTCTGCTACCTCAGACTTCAGAGTCCTAGAAGTGCCCTAAAGAGCCCAGCCCAAAGCTTACCTTTTTTTTTTGGTTTTTCAAGACAGGGTTTCTCTGTGTAGCCCTGGCTGTCCTGGAACTCGCTCTGTATACCAGGCTGGCCTCGAACTCAGAAATCCGCCCGCCTCTGCCTCCCAAGTGCTGGGACTAAAGGTGTGCGCCACCAAGCCCGGCTCCAAAGCTTACCTTCTTTGGTAACATTAAGTGGTACAGTAACGGGCTGGTGAGATGGCTCAGTGGGTAAGAGCACCCAACTGTTCTTCCGAAGGTCCAGAGTTCAAATCCCAGCAACCACATGGTGGCTCACAGCCATCTGTAACAAGATCTGACGCCCTCTTCTGGAGTGTCTGAAGACAGCTACAGTGTACTTACATATAATAAATAAATAAATCTTAAAAAAAAAATATCCAGGTTTCTCTTGAGACATCTTTGACCTATGTGACATTTAGAAATAAATTCAAAAAAAAAAAAAAAAAAAAAAAAGTGGTACAGTAACATCTCTCTCCCCTGGAGGAGACTGACAAATGACTAAAAGTCTGCATAAACCCAGCTTCCGAGGGAAGCCACAGATCCCTCTGACAACAACAACCTGGCTTTCTTGAAACAGAGTAGGGTGGGGGCCTGAGAGATGACTCAGCGAGTAAGAGCACTGGCTGCTCTTTCAAAGTACCCAGGTTCAAATCCCAGCACCCACATGGCAGTTCACAACTGTCTGTAATTCCAGTTCCAGAGGATTTTACACCCTCACACAGACATACAAGAACACCAATGTAAATTAAAAAAAAAAAAAAAAAGCTTGGCAGCTTGATATCTCATTTTCAACAAAAGGAAAAAGATCAATATGGCACTTATTCTACATAATTATTACTAAGATGTAAAAGGTCATCAAAGGGGCAAAGGAACAAACATTGTCCTGTGGCAGAGGCAAGAAACAAACAACTGAATATCTGATATGAGTAAAACCCGAAAACCAAAACAACAAAAATCCTTACGTAGAAATGAGGCACTGGGCCTGGATAGATGGCACAGTGGGAAAGAACACTTCTTGCTCTTGCAAAAGAACCGGGTTCAATTCCCAGTGCCCACATGGCAGCTCACAACCACCTATAACTCTAGTTCCACAGAGCTCTGTCACCCTCTTCTGACCGGGAAGGTACTCTGCACACACGAGTATACATACATATATGTAAGCAAAACAATCACACAAATACAATAAACAAATCTTTGTTTTTAAAAAAAAAAAAAACAAAGCCGAGAGTGGTGGCGCACGCCTTTGATCCCAGCACTCGGGAGGCAAAGGCAGGCGGATTTCTGAGTTCAAGGCCAGCCTGCTCTACAGAGTGAGTTCTAGGACAGCCAGGGCTACACAGAGAAACCCTGTCTCAAAAAACAAAAAACAAAACAAAACAAAACAAAACAAAAACCAGGCATAGCTTTTGAATCATGACAGCACAGAGCCCTTAAATAAGAGCAGCTCTTGGCTCGCAGACTAAAATCATCTGGCCTCTGTTATGGTGAGAATTTATCATCAGAGAGACAATCAAATCTGTTGAACAGATTCTATTTAAGAAAATATTTGCATAAAATCAGAGGTTTTGTTATTGTTGTTATATTGTTTTGCTTTGTCTTTGAGACAGGGTTTCTCTGTGAAGCCCTGGCTGTCCTGGAACTTGCTCTGTAGACCAGGCTGGCCTTGAATTCGGAGCTCTGCTTGCCTCTGCCTCCCAAGCGCTGTGATTAAAGGCATGAGCTACTATGCCTGGCTGCATAAAGCACATTTTAAAACTTGTTTTGCCTTACGATGTTTTGTACATACCCAATATACAGTAAGCATTCTTAAAATGACTATTGAATGGTCCTACTTCAAATCAAGACATTGGGAGGCTGGAGCAGTGGCTGGTTGGGTAACAGTGTTTGAGTTCAGTTCCCAGCACCCCCATGGTCGCTCACAGCTGCCTGCGATTCCAGTTCCAGAGGATCTGACACCTTTTTGTTTGGTTGGTTGTTTTGTTTTTTTGTTTTTTGTTTTTTTTTTCGAGACAGGGTTTCTCTGTGTATCTCTGGCTGTACTGGAACTCACTCTGTAGACCAGGCTGGCCTCGAACTCAGAAATCCACCTGCCTCTGTCTCCCAAGTGCTGGGATTAATGCGCCACCACCGCCTGGCCTGACACCCTCTTCTGATCTCAGGAGGCACCAGGCATGCACATGGTACACATACATACATGTAGGCAAAACACAAAAATAAACTAATAATAGATCTTTTGAAAAAAGCTCTCACCAAGACACTGAACTGTAACTGTGTCTTTCTGCGCTCTTCTACGTCCCATCAGGAACTGTCGTTATGAGGCTACTACATTACATACTGCAGAAACCCTTTCTGAACTATAGACAATGCCAATCTACACTGAACCACAAGGAGTACATTTCAATGCCTCAAACTACTTGGAAAACTACTAGCTAATACAGAGTATATATAAGCATCTGGACTTCCGGTTCTGGGATGAAACTGCCTGTATTTCACCCCACCTGTCAGCGGCTGTGTAAGAGAATTCATCTGAGTCCTTGTGGGTTCAAGCAGCATATAGTGCATAAAGATGGAATTTAAATCAATGAATAAAAGACAAGCATATAAAGTGGTACCTGGCATGTAGACAGATGTTAGTTATTACCATAAATAGGCTCTCATTCTCTAACTGGGATAATAACAGAATTTATACTACACTTTCAAACAGCCTGATGATAGATCTGGTAATGCTGGCAAGAAATCCCTATCACGACAACTCAACTTGCATTCTTCTAGTTAATAACTGGAAGCTCTTGTCTTACCAAATATTTGCAAACAAAGGCTCTGACGCCAAGAGCGAGCAGAGCGCACCCCACCAATCGAAATATTCGAAAAGAGTCAAACTCTTCCGCGGTACTTCCATCTTCCTGGCTGGGTTTCTCGCTGATCAGCTGTTTGCGCAACTTCATCGCTTCTTCGAATCTGGAAAGGTACTGTTCTAGGCCGTGGTGAGAAGCCCTCTGGGCCGGGTCTGCTGTCAGGTCACCTCTGGTCCGCTGCCGGAGCTCAGCTCCATCCTTACTACTGCACTCTGGTGCTTTAATGAATGAGTCCAGTTTGTCTCCCAGCTGGGTTCCCCTGACTTCTGCCACACCACCGAGCTGGTCAGCTCCTCCTCCATCGACTGAATCACCAAGCACTACCCTCTTTGAAACTGAAGGGATGCTGAGGGAGTTCAGTTTGTCACTGTCCTGTGGCTTTGATTTTGTTTGATTTTCTTCTTCTGAGGGGGGAAAAAATAAAGCCTTGTGTATTACATATTCACAAACACCTTAAACACTCCCACTGCTGCTAGAACTTGGTCTCTGAATCCAGACAAATACTGATGCAGAAAACAAAGCCAGCTCCTTCGTCTTCACCTTCAAAATACAACGCCGCAAAACTAGCACTCTGGCAGAGGGGAGTTCAAACAATGAGGACAGAAACTACCAAAGTTAGCACGGGATGTCCCAAGGAATAAAGAATAGCTCTTTCACAGACAAAATACTCAAGAGGTGTGCCTCAGTTTCTTTCACTAGCTAATACTGATAAAAATACAAAATCATTGAAGTCTTTCAAGGTTTCTATTTTACAGTTGCATTTCTAACTGTGAGCACAGGGTGTGGCGCCGCCTGTACCCACTGTTGCTGTTCCCGGGCAGCTATGAGCAGGCACTTTTAGGATGCTGTTCTAGCTTTTAAAGAGAGAACTCTAAAAATGATAAAATTTTTCAAGCAAAAGAACAGAATAAGAAAGGGACTTGAGAAAGACAAACACCAACACTTTAAGAATATCTTCAGAATGATCACTACAAAAAAAATATTTTCTGTACTGTTTCAGATGATTTTGAAAGTGGTAGCCATATCTCTCATTTATATTGTCTAGAAGTTCAGAACTATATCTCTAACGCCTCAGAGAAATTCTTGAGTTCTACCAAGCTCACAAAGAGCAACTAAAAAGCCAATTACTAAAGGAAACACCCAAATCGAAACTTAGAGAGGCCAAGCATAGTAGAATTCAATTGTGTCCACAAGAAAACAGTGTCCTGGACACAAGGTTGCATGAAAGATGAATTTTCTTAGGGCAAATGCAGTTATTGAAACGTGATGTATGTATGGTAATGAAAGGAAATCTCTGCAGGGACATCACATCTTTCGGGAGGACCTGTGTGACAGGTGATAATTTTGAAAGCAATGAGCATAGCCACCAAGATAGGGAAATAGGGTCTCTAATCCACAACGGACGGACCAGCCAACAGTTGAGTAATGACTGATGTGGTGGACGAGAGTTACGAAGCAAAAGGCAAAAGCTATGTCATGGGGAGTAACTGGGAATAAAGGCATCTGGAGCTTATAGGAAAATCTCCCTGGGAGGTCTGGGGATAAAATGCACAGCCTTCAAGAAAGGCGAGTAATCAGGAACATAGGGGTTGTCTCAGATAACCGTACACAGAGACTCAGGAACGAAGGCTTTGTAGCCAGGGTGGAGACGACCTCCGGGCAAGGATCCAAGAAAATAGGAAGCAACAAGGAGCGTCCTGGGGTTAAGCGACAATATAATATGGGTCGTCACCTAGGGAGCGGTGACAGAGTTCGGTCAGAATGCATTTTGGGGACAAAATGTTTACGAGCTGGAGTGGGCAGAAGGAGCTTGAAGACTCAAAGAGGTGGGCGGGAGACGGGAAACCGAAGCTCTCACCCGAGCCGCTCCCGGGCCTGTGAAAGCCCATGATCCGGTTGATGCGTTGCTCGGAGTTCATGAGCAGCTTTCTCCTCCGCAGCTCCGCTCGCCGCTGAGAAGCCGACAGGCCCGACGGCGTCGCGGGTCTTTCCCCGCCGTCCGTGGCCGCAGGCACCGGCTCCATGCTTTCTCTACGGTCTAGATCAGGCTGACGGTAAAGGCAAGGATGACTTATGGCAGGGCCGCAGAGTTCGCTCCCACTCCCACTGTAATCCCGCCCTCTAAGGGGCGGGAACTGAAGCGTGAGCATGCGCTAATCGGCTGCGCCAGGCTCTGCCGCCATGTTCAGTGAGGGCAAGCCCAGTTCAAGGGTTCCCTCTTCCTAAGTTGGCTCGCAGTGCTCAGGTTTCTCGCCACCAGGTTACCTCACAGCTGCTCTCGAAGATGAAGAGACGGATGCCCTCCTGATGAGTGAAATGACAGTGAGGAGCAGGTCCATTTTATTCTCTGCCAGGAAGCAAAATGGAGGTTGCAGCGGCGGGAGCTTTTTACCAGCCAACGCGTCTCTGCTCCTTGGATACGTAATTGCGGGTGCGACGCTCTCCGGGAGCGTGGCCCTGGGATTTGGTGGCTGTGGTGATCCTAGTTCTTTACTGAAAATGTCTGGACAACAAACGAAGGAGCCTCAATCCACTATCCAGTCCCAGGCCGTCCACTTCTCTATGGAGCTGCAGAAAGAGCTCTCTCTCCTTCTTACTAATCCGGGAGTCACACTGCGGACTCTGGCTACACCTAACAGCCTTGCCTCGGTAGCCAGAGAGCTCACGTTAGGAACAGACAACGGGCCTGGGCTCGGTTGTATACTCTTCGTTTGTTTTTGTTTTTCGAGACAGAGTTTCTCTGTATAGCCCTGGCTGTCCTGGAACTCACTCTGTAGACCAGGCTGGCCTCGAACTCAGAAATCCGCCTGCCTCTGCCTCCCGAGTACTGGAATTAAAGGCGTGCGCCACCACCGCTCGGCGGTATTATTATATATTACAAAGGATCCTGCAGTCTGAACCAGCTTGTTCATTCTGAGTTCTCTCCCCAGCTCAAGTGGTGGCGTGCTGAAGGAATGCGAAGAGTTAAAACCGTTCAATACTAGCCAGATTTAGTATTTCGGGAAGTGCAAGCTTGAGCAGTTAAAATTAACTGTTTCATTCCCTGCGAAGCCGCCCATTTGACATGGCGTGTGCCAGCTGTTGGGCTTTTCAGATCAGACCTGGTACGTCTTTGGTGAAGCAGCAGCTGAGGAGACACCCCAGAGCTCACCATAGCCCATGAAAAACCCAAGGAAGGGGTCAGGCCTGAGCACAGTGATCATATTAAGGTTAGAGGCAATAAACTAATGAAAGCCATCATATGCGGCAGTGTTTGTCAGCAAGGCAGATCAGGTTCCCATTTGATGGGCAACCAAGCAATGAAACACACCCACCCAGTACGAAATGGAAGCTCAAGATGCAATTGATGCATTCCATCAGTAGACAAGTGGCTCCAGAATTTTGTTCTACACCAACAGATTATCAACTAGTGGTAATTAGCCTGGTATGATGGTGCATGCCTTTAATCTAAGCAATGAGGAGAAAGAGGCAGGTGATTCTCTGTGGGTTTGATGATAGCTTCGTCTACACAATCAGTACAGCCAGAGCTACACACTGAGACCCTGTCTCAAGAAAGAAGAAAGAAAGAAAGAAAGAAAGAAAGAAAGAAAGAAGGGAGGGAGGGAGGGAGGGAGGGAGGAAGGAAGGAAGGAAGGAAGGAAGGAAGGAAGGAAGGAAGGAAGGAAGGAAGGAAACAAAAAACTGCTGTCTGCCTCACTTTATCCTGACTTCCGGTGCACAGCTGTCTCTCCTCTTACGTCATTCCTTCTGTTTGGACAGAGAGTAACTGGTGCATGGGTATGTCCACCAGCTTTACAAACACCTAAATGGCCAATGTTGCTGTCTTAGTCACTTTTCTATTGCTGTGAAGAGACACCATGACCAAGGCAACTCTTATAAAAGAAAGCTTTTACTTAGGGCTTGCTTGGAGTTTTGGAGGGTTATCAGTCCGTGATCATCATGTTGGAAAGTACAGTATAACACAAGGTTCTGAAACAGTAACTGACCTTATATCCTGATCTGCAAGCCATGAGAAAGAGAAAGAGACTCAGCCTGCTGTGAGTTATTGAAATTTCAAACCCCATCTCTGAGTGACACACTCCCAACAAGGCTACACTCTTTATCCTTCTCAATACCATTCCTTAAATATGAGTTTACACATGCATACATACATACATACATACATACATACATAATTATAAATGGTTTTGAGCTAACATGATGTGGGTGTTTGGGACTGACCTCCAGTCCCCTGAAAGAGCAACAAATGCTCTTTACCACCAAGTCATCCCTCTTCATACAGTCTCCTCATTCAGTTCTCTCTCTCTCTCTCTCTCTCTCTCTCTCTCTCTCTCTCTCTCTTCTCTTGACTGTTCCTCTCTAAATAACCATGGCTGTCCTGGAACTATGTAGACCAAGCAAATTATTTTCTTCTCAACAACAGAAAAATACACCCCCCCCCAACAAAAAAAGCCAACATAAAACCCCTTCTATGCCTTGTTTAATTAGAGAATTTTTTTTTGTTTTATCGGAGTTTGGAGGTGTCACTTGTCAGGGGTTAAGACAGAATCTCACTCAGCAGCTTTGGCTGGCATGGGACTCACTATGTACCAGACTGGCTTCAAACTCAGAGGCATCTTCCTGTTCCTGTGCTGAGTGCCTGGTATGTGTGGAGGCCAGAAGAGGGAGTCAGATCACCCGGAACTGTGGTTATAGACAGTGAGCCACCATGTGGGTGCTAAGAACAGGCCCTGGATCCTCTGTAAGAACAGCAAGTGCTCTGAAACACTGATCCATCTCTCCAGCCCCCAATTCTGTCTGTATTAAAAAATACTGAGCCATCTGGCAATGGTGGAGCATGCATTTAATCCCAGCACTTAGAAGGCAGAGAGGCAAGCAGATCTCTGAGTTCGAGACTAGCCTGATCTACAGAGCAGGTTCCAGGACAGCCAGGACTATATAAGAGAAACCCTCTTTCAAAAAACAAAACAAGGGGCTGGAGAGATGGCTCAGTGGTTAAGAGCACTGATTGCTCTTCCAGAGGTCCTGAATTCAATTTCCAGCAACCACATGGTGGCTCACAACCAACTGTAATGAGATCCGGTGCCCTCTTTCTGGTGTGTCTGAAGATAGCAACAATGTACTCACATATATTAAATAAATCTTAAAACAAAACAAAACAAAAACTAGGGAACTCTTTCTGAGAAACACATGCCAAGTTTCAAGGTCAGAGAGGAAACAACACAATGGAAGTGGTTATCTTGACCGTCACTGTCTTAAAAGTCTCACTCTCACAGGGGATCACCAGGGCCAAGAGGTGGGAGTGGGTGGGGGGGGTGGTTGTGGGAGGGTGTGGGGGACTTTTGGGATAGCATTGGAAATGTAAATGAAATAAATACCCAGTAATAAAATAATAATAATTTAAAAAAAAGTCTCACTCTCTGGTTTCAACTCGCAACTTTTGTGCTGAGTGTACTAGGGGCGGTGTTTGAGTCCAGCTCCTGTGATGATTTTCTCACAGGGTTTGCAAGTCCTGCAGACACTTCCTCTCAGGAGATAAATGCTCCCTTCCTGCCTGGCCTTTGAGTACTTAGAGAAGCAGTCCCTGCCAGCTTTCATGGCTTTTGCCTCTGTCTCTTCCTTATCTCACTTTGGGGGGGGGGGGAAGTAATGGCCTTACTTCACATCACTGCCAAAAGGCTGGAAAAAATAATTCAACAGATAGCCTGGCATGATGGTGCACATCTTTAATCCCAGAATTATGAGGCTGAAACAAGACACGTGAACCTCAAGTTCAAAGTCGGCTTGTGCTACATATTGAGATGAAGGCTAAGGGAAGTGAATGTATGAATTTCCCTGGGGAGATGTGAGCAGACACCTATTTAGTCAGATAAAGCACCAATAATTGACCAAAGAAATGACTGTACCCAATTCTAGCCTAGTGAGCCAGTGAACCCGTTGTGGTCACACACAGAGCATGGGTGACATCATCAGCCGCCTAAGCCCTGCGGCATGATATCAACTCATGGAAGCCCCGTTTTTGGATGCAGTGTGCACTATGAGAGGGAGTCTCCTGTCCCCAGTAGCTCTTACTGCTTCTACAACCTTGGAAAGGGTCCTTGTGACTCTTATCACACTCTTGAGCTTCCTGGGCCTGTGAGTTTCCAGAGCTTTTCTCATCTTCAAGGAAAGCTCCAATTGGAAAGAAATAGCTACAAAACATGAAGACCCCAACAGTCAAAATACAGCCCTTATGCCTTTCTCCCTAGAGCCCGCCCTGTCCAGGATGTTGTCTAAGACTCAACAAAGGACACAATGGCAACCTAGAGATGTTAGTTCTACTCTAGCTACTTTGCTGTGCAAGTCTTTACCTATCAGGTTTACAGGAACCCCAGTCCCCCCAAATGCTGGCACCCATTTCCATCTACCAAAGGTGTGGTTGGGATATGAGGGAGAGAACAGCCAGAGACATCTGGTGGATCCCAGAACAGAGAGATGACGTAGTCAATTGAATATGGCCAGCAGACTGGACCAGGCCATGAGCAGAAAGGGGTAGGTTGGGCAAGAAAGGAAGA
Organism: Mus musculus; assembly: GCF_000001635.26. Lineage (NCBI taxonomy): Eukaryota > Metazoa > Chordata > Mammalia > Rodentia > Muridae > Mus > Mus musculus. Next base: position 55,618,560 of record NC_000079.6, on the reverse strand, counting down.
CAAGGAAAGTGAGAGGCAGGAGAGGAGGCCAAGAGAGGAAGACAAAGGAAAGGGAGCATGGTCTTAACGCGGAGCTCTGAGGGAGGGAACCTGAGAGCTGAAGTTTTGGGTAGGTGGTGAGAAGAGCTACAGGTAGTGGTGGTACTGAGCGGGTCTGGAGGCCAGCACTTCCGCATGCTAATAAGCAGCACAGCCTCTTTTTCCTTTTTTTTTTCTTTGTTTTTTTTTGTTTGTTTGTTTGTTTTGTTTTGTTTTGTTTTGTTTTTGAGACAGGGTTTCTCTGTGTAGCCCTGGCTGCCCTGGAACTCACTCTTTAGACCAGGCTGGCCTCAAACTCAGAAATTTGCCTGCCTCTGCCTCCTGAGTGCTGGGATTAAAGGCGTGTGCCACCACGCCCGGCTCGCATCACAGCCTCTTGTCCTGAGTTTCTTCTGGACTTCAAGCACCTGCTAAGAACCACTGAGGCACACCAGTAGATCTTAAATTGTATTCAAATTTGTTCTTGTTGGACATAATTCCTTTTCTTTTTACTTAAAATTATATAAGTGTATGGGTGTTTAGCCTGCCTGAATTAGTGCCCTCGAAGGCTAGAAATGGGGGGTAAGATCCCTGGAAATGAACTGTCATCAACAGGAATTGAAGCCAAGTCTTCTAGAAGAGCAACCAGTACACTTAACCACTCAACTAGCTTTCCAGCATCCTGGTTCATTTTCTTAACACAGTTTGATTTTTCTAGAGTTTAAATCTTACTCCTAACTTCCTTTTGTCAATAGAAAATCACCTCCCATACAGGGACTGACTTGAAATACTTGGTCAGACCCAATTTCCTAGAGACATCCAATGCCACACTGTCCCCTCTGCCATGTCCAGGGTCTAGACAATACACAGTTCTTCCTCTGCATATATGTCTGCATGAGGGTATTGGGTCCCCTGGAACTGGAGTTACAGACAGTTGTGAGCTGCCATGTGGGTGGTGGGAATTGAACCTTTCCAAGAGCAGCCAGTGCTCTCAACCACTGTGCCATCTTTCCAGTAGAGTAACCAGTTTCAAAGACAGTAAGTTGGAATTGGAGAGATGGCTCAGGAGTTAAGAGCACTGGCTGCTCTTCCAGATGACCTGTTTTTGATTCCTAGCACCTACATGGTAGGTCACAACCATCTGAAATTCCAGTTCCAGGGGATCTGGTGCCCTCTTCTGGCCCCCTTTGGCACCAGGCATGTACATGGCGCATAGACATATATGCAGCCAAAAACACCCATACACATAAAATAAATAAAGACAGTAGAACTGACAATGCAAGGAGGATTTCACATAGATGTCCATCAACACACGAGTAGATAAGAAAAAAACATGGTACACATACACAATGGGATATTACTCAACTGTAAAGGAAAATGAAGTCATGAAAGTTAGAGGTAAATAGATAGAATTTGTTCTAGTTACATTTTTTTATTGCTGTGACTCAACACCATGACCAAGGCGCATATATATGTATATATATACATGTATATGTATATATATATGTGTGTGTGTGTAATACATATGTATATGTATTAAGTATATACTATACTTAATTTATGTGTGTGTATATATATTAAGTATATACTATATATACTTAATTTAAACACATTATAGTAAAATATATATATATAAAAATTTGGGAGAGCATAGGTCCAGACAATTAGAATACATGACCATCACATCAGGAAACATGGAGAAGAGGCTGAGAGGCTGAGATGGCAGAGATGTAGTAGCTAAGAGTTTATGTCAGATCCATAAGCACAATCCAAAGTGTCAATGTGACAATGAGAGAGAGACACACACACACACACAGAGACAGAGAGAGAGAGAGAGCGCTAGCAAGAGCAAGCAGAGTATGGCATGGACCATTGAAATTTCAAAGCTCACCTCCAGTGACACAGCTCCTCCAAGAAGGCCACACCTCCTAATCCTTCCAAACAATTCCAACTGGGAGCCAAGCATTCAAATATATGAGTCTATGGGGCCATTCTCATTCAAACCACCACAGTACTAGAAACAGTTACTAAGGTAACTCAAGCCCAGGAAGAGAAATGGCACATTTTCTCTGTCTTGTTTGGAGGACAGGTGGAAGCCAGGAACCCAAAAAGGCCCTACTGGTGGGTAGGGATTGTTAGGGAAGTGGGCATGGCAGATTAGGTAGGTCAAAGGAAAGTAGAAAGGTAGAATACTGGGCTGGCTAGTCTTGTATCAACTTGACTTGCAAATTGGATTTATTTGAAAGGAGGGAACCTCACTTAAGAAAATGCCTCCATAAGATCCAGCTGTAAAGCATTTTCTTAATCAGTTATTGATGTGATTGATGGTGGAGGACCCAGCCCATTGTGCATGGGAACATCCCTGGGTTGATGGTCCTGGGTTCTATAAGAGAGAAGACTGAAAAAGCCACAAGGAGCAAGCCATGGGGGTTGGGGGGAGTCAGCAACTGCACTTCTCCTTGGCCTCTGCATCAGCTCTGCCTCTAGGTTCCAGCCCTGGATGAATTTCTGTCACAACTTCCTTCAATGATGAACAGCAATGTGGAAATGTAAGTCAAATAAACTCTTTCCTCCCCAACTTGATTTTTGGCCATGGGTGTTTCATCACCGCAAAAGAAAAAAAAAATACTAAGACAAATAGTGTGGGTGAAAAGGCTTAAGCAAAGAAGGGTATAGAAGTATAGGAAAATCAGGTAGAAGCAGGGTTAACCGAAAGGAAGGGTGTATAAAAGGCTATATGGGAGTCAACTATGGTGTTTCATCCCTTTAATTATAGCTCTTGAGAGGCAGAGGCAGGCAGATTTCTGTGAGATCAAGGCCAGTCTGGTCTACAGAGTGAGTTCCAGGATAGCCAAGGCACACAGAGAAACTCTATCTCAAAAAAACAGAGACAAAAACAAACAAAAGCCAATATAGAAGCCTACTGTCTCACAACTATATAACTGGAGGGATAGTAGATTTAATGCAATATGACAGAAATGCGGAGAGAGTAGAGATTAAAGGGTTAAGTGGGGATGGGAGATAAGAGGGAGTGGGTGTGCTAATCTAAATTAAGGATGTGTGAAAAGATGCTATGGAAACCCACTTCATAGTAAGCTAATTTCAAAGTGTAACTTTAATTAAGGAGCTTAAACAGGTAGCCCACATAGGTGGACAGTGCCAGTGCCAGAAGGCACGGATTATTGAACAACAGTTGGAGTGCAGAACATGAGATTCCTCCTTACCAGTTGCTGGTCAGGGAGGCTCCACAGGTCTCTGAGACAATGATTATTGCCATTGCTCCTGGCTACCCGCCATAGCTACACGATAAGCCCTTATTGCTGAAGTCATCGCACACTTTGGCTCAAAGTGACTGGGGAACTTGCTCCCCACTTGCTAGTGTCCATAGTGCCAGAGGTGCTATGCGGGTTGCAACATGAGTGCTGGACAATGCATGCCACAATACTGACCTACCACTAAGAGTCACCCATAGGTGCAACGCTGGCATTGAGTGTTGTGGAGCAACTAGCCACTCTCTGATTGGACTTGAGGCCTGATTTAAAGGAAGGGATTTCATGTCTGGTACTCCAACTCTAGGAAAACGCTATACCTGGAGAAGTTATAAGCCCTACCATAAAACCTGCTGTTGTTATTTTTGCAGAATGGCCACACTGTGGAATTGCCTTATATTTATGCTTACATCGATAGACCTGGGCCACTCTCAACCTGGGTCAGAGAATCACACAGCAGTCAATGTAGAAACGTATTAACTGGTCTCCAGGGATGGTGGCGCACGCCTTTGATCCCAGCATTCAGGAGGCAGAGGCAGGCGAATTTCTGAGTTCCAGGCCAGCCTGGTCTACAAAGTGAGTTCCAGGACAGCCAGGGCTACACAGAGAAACCCTGTCTCAAAAATCCAAAAAACAAAACAAAACAAAACATATTAACTGGTCAAAGTGCTGAGATGAACAGATGGAGCACTCAGCTCTATATGGGCCATCTTTATAGCCCTTGGTCCTCCTCACCCCTGCTAAGGCTCAGGGAACTTAGAGGAACAGGCAGAGGAAAGATTGCAAGAGCTGGAGTGCTGTGAAGTGTAATGCTGTCTTCCGGGTACGGCATAGAACAAGACCCATGCAAGATCAAGCCAACTAAAACTCACCTGCAGACAGGGTGGGTGATCTCCAAGTCTTACCTCACGCTGAGGGTATGGACAATGGGAGGTTTCCAGCAAATGCTGTCCCAACCCCCACAAGCACATATGAGCAACACCAATTGGATTTAGTGAGTTATCAGGTTAGAAAAAGAAGAAAGACATAGCCAGGCGATGGAGGCGCACACCTTTAATCCCAGCACTCTGAAGGCAGAGGCTGGCAGATTTCTGAGTTCAAGGCCAGCCTGGTCTACAAAGTGAGTTCCAGGACAGCCAGGGCTATACAGAGAAACCCTGTCTCAAAAAAAAAAAAAAGAGAAAAAGACATGAAGTTAGGTGGGGGAATATATATTTCATTGTATGCATGCATGAAATTGTCAAAGAATAAAAAAACATATTATAGAAAAAAATGTTTTAAATTGAGGGGCATTCAAGACAGGGTCTCACTATGTGCCTCTGGCTGTCCTGGAACTTACTACATAAAGCAAGCTGGCCTTGAACTCACACACATCCACTTGCCTCAGCCTTTCTAGTGGTGGGACTAAAGTCTTGTACCATTACTTGGCTGAAGAAATCATTTGTTTGTTTGTTTGTTTAAAAAGGCCCTCAGGTGCAAGCACTACACTCCTGAACTTCTGAGCCCGCAGAGCCATGAGCAAAGTCAATTATTAATTACTTCAATTATTCAGTAGGGGGAGGGAGGACACAGAGGCTGTGTGCATCCACTGCTGTGGCAGCCCATAGAGGAGCGCACACTGTCAAGGGGGCCCTGTCCTGTAGAGTTAACCCTGTGAGGGCCAGGAGCAGCAGCTGCTAATGACTGGGGACCTAGCATATCTCTCCGTGCCACTTCACAGTGTCCTCTCTGGCGTCATTGCTTCTAAAACCCGTCCTGCAGTCCAGCCTGGGTCCTTTTTCTTGTTGATTTATGGGTCAGGGTTTCTCTGTGAAGTCTTGGCTCTCCTGAAACTCACTCTGTGGACCAGGCTGGCCTTGAACTCAGAGATCTGTCTGTCCCTGCTGGGGTCAAAGGTATGTGCCACCATGCCCAGCTCTTACACTGGATTATTAAACCTCAAATGATCTGTCTAGAACATGGACTGAAATCTGCCCAGATTCTGTGTGAAAACCCTGCACTCCTGAAATAAAAAGCAAATTGCTTAGTGTAGCCATCACAGATCACAACTCAGTCCAGCCTTCCCTCTGCCCAGCTCCCCAACTCTGGAGGGCCTAGGGGCTGCCACTCCCAGGCTCCTGAGCCCAGTGTTCTCTGCAGCCCCTTTGTCCGTGTAGATTCACTCCTTTGGAAGCTTTTCTCATTCTGACAAAGTCCTGCTCCAGCAGCATGCCTTCCCCAGGTTTGTGTAGCCTGTCACTGTGCAACACTCTGGGGCACCCTGTGTCCCTTCTTAGTCCAAGAGGCCTCCCCAGCAGTCAGAACAATCATCTTTGAGGCAGAAGAGCCACGGGGCCCAATCCTGTGCACCTCCCGAGGCCAGCTTTCTTCCCAGAAGTGGGCACAGTGGCAGCCCTCCCTGCATGCCTCCTCCCACTGAGAAGGCAGGAGGTGTGCAAGGGAGGAGGCTGGAGCACCTGTCACTTGGGCTCTGGGGGTGGGTACCAGGGAGGCTGATCCCAAGCCACGGCATCTGAGTCAGGCAAGCCTCATTGTGCCCGCACTTAATCATCTATACAAAAATCAGCAGTACCTAGCCCTTATTCTTGGCTGCAAACTTGACTACATCTGGAATTAACTAAAATCTAAGCTACTGGGTACACCTGTAAGGGATTTTTCTCTTCTTTTCTTTTTCTTTTGTTTTGGACAGGGTTTCTCTGTGTATCCCTGGCTGTCCTGGAACTCACTCTGTAGACCAGGCCGGCCTTGAACTCAGAGATCTTCCTGCCTCTGTATCCCCAGTACTGGGATTACAGGTGTGGGCCACCACCACTCAGCAGGAATTTTCTTGATTGGATCATTTGAGCTAGGAAGTCACCCCACCCCTCCCCCATAAACTTCAGCCACACCTTCTGGTGGCAGCCTACATAAAAGAAGGAAACTTTTTGCCTGTTTGCCCTCATTCTTGCTGGTAAGTCTATCCTACTGCTGAGTTATCCCTTCGCTGATATTAGAACCTATTTTGGGATTCCAACATGACTGAAGGCCAGCTGAGATACCCAGTTTTGTGTACTGAGCGACTATTAGATTCTTGGCAGCCAGCCGTCTTTGGACTAGCCAAGCACAGCCTGTAAGCCACTCTAATAAGTCCCATATGTGTTCATTCATTCAATCACCTCTGTCTCTCCAGAGAACCCGAATACAGGAACAGAAGTGGCGATTGCCCTCGAATGACGATCATTTCTCCCACACCCACAATGGCTAGGTGTGCTAGTCCTGGCACATCCTATCCACATCCCCAGTAGCAGATCAGGGATATTTGTTGATCACTACTGCATAACATGGGTAAGGAAAACACAGAGGCAGACTATCATCTGCCTCGCCCCTGGCTCACCAGGTTTAGCCCTCCCTTTCTCCAGGAGTGAGCAAGGAAGGGAGACTGCAATGTGGGCTGCACCAGCTCCTGCCAGGAGAGCCCAGCAGCTCCTGCCAGGGTGCCCACCAGCACACTGATAGTGTGATGGAGGAGCCACAGGGGAAGGAAGGTCTGGAGAGTGTCTTCTTGGCCTTCCTTCTCTGGTCCCACAGCCCCAGAACCAGTAGATACGATCCTCACCTTTTCAGGTTTTTCTACATGCCAGGTCAGTGCAGAGCTGGGGGCTTTGCTGTCACATCTGTGACCATATGAGTTATTTCCCAAGGAGACACATAAATCCAAGACGAGAAGACTAGAGCTCACAGGCTCTCTCCATCTCCTCAGCTTTGTCTCTCACTGCTGTGGATGAGGCTCTGTCCCTGTGGAACCTGAAGTCTTGCCCCGTCCATCTCAGCCTCTCTCTGAACCTACATTCCACAGTCTGCCCAGCCACACATAGCAGGGCTGAAGCCATTCTCTGAGTCCTGAAGCAGGCTGTGAATTCTACCCTCCCAACTCTGGAATGCAGCCGTTCCTTCTGTGCTGCTCTGGGTGTCCCAGTGGTAAACCAGTCACCTCAACTGCACAGACTGCCCCTCTGATGCTGTCCCCAGTGTGAGGCAGGCCTTGCTCGGACCCGTCCGCACAGCCACTCATTTACCTACTCTTGTTGGTGCTAGGTGTGAGCTAACCCTATGTTTTCAGTCTAAACTTCTGTACTTAAGAGATCTATAAGATGCCAGGCATACTGGCGCATGCCTTTAATCCCAGCACTAGGGAGGCAGAGGCAGGCAGATTTCTGAGTTCAAGACCAGCCTGGTCTACAGAGTGAGTTCAGGACAGCCAGGGCTATACAGAGAAACCCTGTCTCAAAAAAAAAAAAAAAAAAAAAAAAAAAAAAAGCTCTTGTAAGACAAGTGCCTCTAACCTGCAAGTCCCGCTTGACCAGAACATCTGATACCTTGCCAATATTTAATAAAGGTTGCTTCAAATTTGGCTCAAAAATTGTGGTGGTGGTCTTATTCTCCTCGGGCAGTGGAGTGGGATGAACACTAGGCTTCCACAGCCCTCCCCAGTCCCGTGTTCTGTCTGCCTCAGCACCCACCCTTCCAGCTGCGAGAGTGCTCTAGGGAATCTTCAGTTTCTCCCACTCAGGAACACGGCTCCCTTCTGTCCTGTCCCCACCCGTCCGTCAGGTCCTGTGGTTTGTCTTCAAACCTTCCTTCTGCCTATTTCCTAGTAAGGCCGGATGGAGCACCACGTCAGAGACAGAGCTCAGCCAGACAAAGCCAGAATCACTGGGCTTCCCAGGGGTAGCAAGGGGACTGTCCATGATCCCAGGGGATCAGTGATGTGCAGGAACCCCACCTTGGGCTTTTCTGCCCATCCACACCTGCCACCTTCCCCCAACCCCAGTCCAGTTCCTTGCCAGTGTATAACTGAGAGCATCGTCTTTTATTTCATCCCCCTTTGGTCAACCAAAGGTGACAAACCAGTGAACCATAAAACATTTTGTTTGAGCTAGGAGGTGGTGGCACACGCCTTTAATCCCAGCACTTGGGAGGCAGAGGCAGGCGAATTTCTGAGTTCGAGGCCAGCCTGATCTACAAAGTGAGTTCCAAGACAGCCAGAGCTATCAGAGAAACCCTGTCTCAAAAAACAAACAAACAAAAAAACATATTTTGTTTGGCCTGCCACAGATTTTCAAAGCTTTAGTTAACTGCTGCCATTTAAAAAAACAAAAGAAAAAATTCTGCTTAAGAATCCAGCATTCAGGGCTGGAGAGATGGCTCAGCGGTTAAGAGCACTGACTGCTCTTCCAAGGGTCCCGAGTTCAAATCCCAGCAACCACATGGTGGCTCACAACCATCTGCAATGAGATCTGATGCCCTCTTCTGGTGTGTCTGAAGACAGCTACAGCGTACTCATACATAATAATAAATCTTTAAAAAAAAAAAAAAAAGAAAAGAATCCAGCATTCTAGTTTCTTTTGAAAATTGAGATCTTGTGCCCTGGTTCCTCCGGTTTTGCTGTGGTGGCACCAATTACAGCTATATCAGCCGCTCCTTCACCCGGGCTTGTGTTCTGCCTTCTGATGTCCTAAGCCTCCTAGTAGCAGCGGCTGTACACACTGGTCACATGACTTCTGACTACATCTTTGTGAGTCTGTTCTTCCAGAGGAGCAGCGGAGCAGTATGTCCCTGCTGAGGCCGTCCTGGCCACCTTCTCACTGCCTCAGGCCTCAGCACACACAGCAGGGCAGGCAGAGCAGGGCAGGCAGGAGGCCAGGAGGAGAAGGTCAGTCAAGAGCCATACCTTCAGCAGCATCCCAGGGTCTACCTGTGTTCTGTCTTGGGCCTGGCTCTGGGGGCCAGGTTGCTGAAGACGCCGATGGGCTGGCAACTCCTTCAGGCCTCTCTGCATCCTCCTGAGCTGGGCCAAAGGCCTGAGGTTTCCTGAGCCTGAGCAGCACTGAGGTCTGGAAGCTTCCTTACAGTTTAGCTGTCAGCCAAATATGCACCATGGGGTGGCTGTTTTATCGCAGTCCAGCATGACATTGAGGACAGTGCACGGGGCCCCTCCTATAGACAGTGCCGTGCGGGAATCCACCCGGTACTTCACAGTGTTCAGGCCTCCCTCCCGGTCCACCTTGAACTGTTCCTGGACAGAAGAGAAGGGAAGAATGTGAACCCACGCTTCATGGTGCCTGCTGTTCATGTGTCTCCATTAAGAGAGAGGAGGCAGAGGCTGACATGCTGCCCAGGCCTGTACCCCCTCAAGAAGGAGAACACAGCTTCTATGTGGGATAATACAGCTACAAGACAGGAGTTCTGGAGCCCAGGCTAAGCCTTCCCACCCCAACCTGCATGGACTCTGAGGTCTGAGCTGACCCACAGTGCCCAGTTCCACATGGCAGCCACCAAACAGGGCAAGGTGCTATGGAGAAGACCTGCTGAGTGACCTGGGCCCAGCAGGGGGGATAGCACCATTTGGGCCAAAGGGGAACTTGGTGAAATGACCAGGCCTATTGGTCCTTGCCTATCCCTCACCACTCCACTGAGGAGACCAGCCAGCACCTGTTTTTGAGCCGCAATGCGTTTTTGGTCCCTCTTCCGCCAGGCAGGGTCATGCAAGTGGCGAAATGTCTGGTACCCAGTTGTGATTCCCGAGGGGCGGAAAAGCTGAGGAGAACAAAGGATGCAGGTGTCAGGCTGCCTCTCTTGTCACTCCTCTCGGGTCCTACTGGCCGCCATAGGCAGAGGCTCTTAGGAGCCATCTTGTCAGAGAGGAGGCTCTAGCAGAGAGCATACATCCGGTCAAATGAGGCCCAGGAGTCAGGGTAAAGGCAGGGATCAGAACCAAGGGGACCCCAAGAATTTTGATGCAGCAATAAATGGAGCCTTGGGACAGCCATGTAAGCTAGGACCAGGCAAAGCCATGCGAGGAGCCTTACCTGGAGGCCAGCTCCTTTGATGCGCCGGTAGAATTCATCATCCTCTCGGCCCCAGCCCCAAAAGCGGTTGGACATTCCGTTGCACTGACACAAAGACAGGCAGTGTCTGTCACATGCTCCCTCCTCCCAGGGGTGCACTTTGGTCTCCTACTTCTTGGGAGAACCAAGTCTGAGCACAGCCAGCTTCCTGCCCTGACTGTTCTGAGTGAATACAGGGTGCTGCAAGGTCCCTTCACTTCTGTAGTGCAAATGCCGGGACCAAGGGAAGGCTCAGCACATCTTAGTCCCGCCCTGCTTCTAACAGGGCGGGGAACAGGTATATGATTAGTGTCTCAAGTGTCAACTCTCTTCAGAGGGCCAAAATGCCAGTTGCTACTATTTGATTTTCTCTTAATTGCATTTTTCCTGGGGTGGCTCTGCCCAGGTCTCTTCCTGTGTTTGAGGGACAATGGGCTCTTTAACTCTTAATTGGCATCTGCTCAGGGGCTTCATTTACAAAACTGGCTTCAGCCATGGAGGACAGAGAAAAGCCATTCTGATCCTCTCACCCACCTGTGCCCCTGGGTCCCATCAAGAGCCAGTGTGTTTTAGTTTGGGACTCCTGTCTAAACTTCTGGGGAGGGAGGAGCTCCATCCCCCACTCCCCAACCAGGCCCCGCTTTACAGGCTGTAGCTACACAGCCTTCTCACAGGAGGGGCAGGCGCTGAGGCCTGGGAAGAGAAAGGAAGACTTGGTACCCTTGCAGGGAGGGGGAGGTTCTGCAGGCCTTCCCACCTCTAGGTCCCTGTGACCAGCTGACACTGGGGCTTCTGTGGTCCCAGCAGAGCTCTCCCTGGCTAAGTGCTCCCTCCTGGTTCCCTCACAGTCTCTGGCTGCTGCTCAGGCTCTGGCACTGCTCCATCTGCTGGGCCCCAGGAAGGCTGCTCTACCCTCCCAACTGCCTAGACCCACGATGGGGAAGATCCCCAGCAAATGAGCAGAGCATGTGGGGCTGGGCCTCACCAGCTGGTAGTGCTGTTTGGACAGCAGCAGAATGCCGCCCACATAGGTCTTGTAGTGGTAGAGAGGGTGGAGCTCTGGGGAGGCCACATGGAAGGGCCCAGCCTCCGGGAAGCCATAGTCCAGCTCCTCATTGAGAGGGAGCAGGTCCACATCGTGCATGGCGATGTAGTCTGTGCTGTTGCTGCTCTCCAGGAAGCCCACATTGATGAGTGCTGCCCGATTGAACCTATACAAGATAAACGATGCTAGGGAGAGGAAGCAAGCTTGTTTATCAACCTAGCTCAGACTCTGGCTATGCATGAGTCTCTTTGCTGCCACCACCCAGCACTAATGTCACTGTGGAACACCGCCCCCTCTGCTTGCTGCACGAAGGTTTATGCCAGAAACTGTTCAAAATACATGGAAGAAAGAGCGAGAAACAAATCCATGTTCTCTAGCAAGTCAAGCCAGGTATTGAAATGGAAACTGGCAGGGCAGGTGGGCAGCTATTCTCCTAGACAGGGCTGCCAGGAGGGCCAGAATGGCAGGCAACATCCAAGGTGGAACTTGACAGCCTGAGTGAGTGATCCTATGGAAGCTGGGAGATCGGGCTCCACACAGAGGAGAGTAACTGCCAAGGTCTGAAAGAGCAGGAACCGTGTGGCTCCAGTCAGCACACTGAGAACAGACCAGGGGACTGGGTAGAAGCTGAGAGGCAAGAGGTGATGGTGGCCTGGCTTAAGGGGTCGGGAGTGGAAATGGTGAGAAGTGGGCAGATTCTAGATGTGCTTTGCTAATGAGCTGGACACCATGACAGACAAAGACAGGTGAAGGTGAGGGAGGGCGAGTCTTTTTGGCCTGCATAACTCAAGTGTGTAGTTTCCACTTCCAAAAAAGGAAAGAAATCAGGTCTGAGGGGCCAGCACTCAGGGATTCAGCCATGATCCTATTAGGTTCGGGTTGCCTCTGGGACAGAGCATCACAACGGAGACAGAGCACTCGGGGAAAGAAGGAATGGCGTTTCCAGGATCGGATGGAATGGGATTCCCCAGGGAGAGACGGAGGAGAGAGGGGTGCTGAGCTCTAGGGAATAACAATTAGTTTGTCAGAGGGACAGGGACATTGAAAATGGACTGGAGGGGGGGTGGTGCAGGGGTGGGGGGTGGCTGCTGAAACGAGGGAAACCGGAAGTTAAGCGGAGGCTTCAGACGGGAAAGAATCTGCTTAGCAGAAGCCACCGATGGAGAAGACGAGAGCCTGTGACCTCAGTGAGGGATCCCGCAGGGCATAAGAGATGTCTGTTGAAATTTTTATTTTTGGTTTTTTGAGACAGGGTTTCTCTGTGTAGCCCTGGCTGTCCTAGAACTCACTTTATAGACCAGTTTGGCCTCGAACTCAGAAATCCGCCTGCCTCTGCCTCCCGAGTGCCGGGATTAAAGGCGTGTGCCACCACACCCGCCTGAAATAATCTTGAAAATAGCTGGATGGTCGTGGTGGTGGTGGTGGTGGTGGCGGTGGCGGTGGCGGTGCCGCATGCCTTTAATTAGAGCATTTAGGAGGCAGAGGCAGGCGGATTGCCTGTGAGTAGGAGGCCAGCTACGACTACAGATTGGGTTCCAGGATAGCCAGGGCTACACAAATAAACCTTGTCTAGAAAAAAAAAAAAATCAGGGCTGGCGAGATAGCTCAGTGGTTAAGAGCGCCGACTGCTCTTCCAAAGGTCCTGAGTTCAAATCCCAGCAACCACACGGTGGCTCACAACCATCCGTAACGAAATCTGATGCCCCATTCTGGAGTGTCTGAAGACAGCTACAGTGTATTTACATATAATAAATAAATAAATAAATCTTTTAAAAAAAATCAAAAATAGAAGAAAAAAGAGGAGGAAGAAGAGGAGGAGAAGTAGGAGGGGGAGGAGAAGGAGGAGAAAGAGAGACAGAGAGAAGACAGAGACAGACAGACAGAGAGGCAGAGGGAGTGGCTGTGGTGGAAGGTGCCTTGAAGAAAGGAAAGTGAAGGAAGGAAGGAGCAGGGCAACAGCAACGGACATCTCAGACAGAGAGATCAGAGAGAGAGGTCTTTTCTCTTTCTTTTTTCTTTGTTTTTGTGTTTTGTTTTGTAGGACAGGGTTTCTCTGTATAGCCTTGGCTAACCTGGAACTCCCTCTGTAGACCAGGCTGAGATCCACCTGCCTCTGCCTCCCCAGTGCTGGGATTAAAGATATACCACCATCCCTGGCTCCCTCTTTTTTTTGGGAGGGGGCGGGGGGTTTCGAGACAGGGTTTCTCTGTGTAGCCCTGGCTGTCCTGGAGCTCACTCTGTAGACCAGGCTGGCCTCAAACTCAGAAATCCACCTGCCTCTGCCTCCCAAGTGCTGGGATTAAAGGTGTGTGCCACCATGCCCGGCTCCTGGCTCCCTCTTTTAAGACATTAACTTAGAATATCCGTAAGTTACAGAGTGGTGGACATCAAAGAACAAGTTGTAAGAGTCATCCCTCTCCTTCCACCACATGTGGTCACCTGACTTGGTGGCAAACACCCTTACCTACTGAGTCACCTTGCCTCACACTCACAGGCTGTCTGTTTAGAGGAGTGCTATCCTGGAGTGTCTTTGTGCATGCTGGTGTGAATCACCGAGAGGAGGAGCAGACTATGCTGAAGAGGCCCCTGTGGTTGTAGCACTGGCCCTGAGAAGGAGAGGAGTCCAAGGCTACAGTGGGAGAGAGTCCCAGGGAGCCTGGGGCAGTGACTGCTGGGAGGTGAGTGGAGACAGCAGGACCTGAGGCAGCGCTCCTCCAGGGACCCTGCATCATGGCTTCTCAGTGTCCTTAAGCAACATTCCACATCCAGTGATCTCTCTAAAGCAGACTTTACACCACAGCCCACCCCAGAGACTCCTGCTATACCCAGTGAGAGTGGCCTACCTCCTCCCACCATGTGGCCCTTGCTCGAAGTAGCCTATCACAGGCCTGAGCCCTGAGCGAGAGGAACAGGCACTGGCAGCCAGGGGCGAGGGGAGAGGCACTGGGAAGTGAGGGGTGGCTCGGGAGCTGCTCCTCACCTGAAATGGTCCACCTGGTTGAGCACATAGATGTGGTGCTGGATCCTCTTCCTGCTTAGGAAGCGGTGCATGTGGGGCACAAAGACCAGCAGCTCCTCAAAGCGCTCACGAAAGGGCACCAGCACTGCCAAGCGGTGGGGCCCCCAGGACTCATCTTCTTCCCAGTGCTCAGGGGGCGGCTCTGGAGGGCAAGCCCGGGGTGGACCCGAGGTCTCTTGCCCTTGTCCCCTGGTCACCTGGGCCATATCTCCAGAACAGCTGAGCTGCAGCCAGAGCAGGGAGAAGAAGACCAACAGGAGAAAGGCAATGAAGAGGTGGAAGATGGAGCATTTCCGGCGGAGGCCTCCAGGAAGCAACCTGGCCCTGAGGTGAGAGCGGGAAGGAGGTCAGGAGGACAGGGCTGGCCGAGATCCTCTCAGGACCCTCTCTGGCCTCCCCGAGGGAGGACGGGGGAGTCAGTGCAGAAGCAGGGGTGAATGTTTTTGCTCATGCTGCTTCCACACAGGATCAGTTCATTCGCCTGCCTAGGCCCAGCCTGGGCTCCCCGCTGGGACCCTCCCTCTCAGACGGTTCAGAGCAGTCAGGATTGCCTCAGTCATTCAATGACTTCTTGCATCGGGATGGAGTCTGGGTCAGAGCACTCTGGGTCAGAGCACTCGGAGGAAGGAGTCAGCTCATTGTTTCAAATCTGTTTCTCCCTAGAACAGTGTCTGGAAGTCCTGAGCCAGTGGGAGGGGTTCCAGCTTAGAAAGGGATAAGTTACTTTGTTGTGCTGCTGAGGTGCCCAGAAAGCTCCCCAAGAACGGGTGTGTGCTGACATAAGCCCCAGGCTAAATGGTTGAAACCGCCACTGTAAGGTCCACAGGGAGAGTGGGAGATCACAGGAGAGCCCATAGGGCGGGCGAGCAGAAGGAAGGTGGGAAGGACAGGGAGGGTTCAGCACCATATTCTAATGTAAGAACCTGGACAAACACTGAATATCTGTCACTGGGTGTCTGGGAAACTGCCCTTTAACAATTCCAAAAATAAAAGCCCAGGTGAAAAGCCTGACAAGGTGGCCAGGATGGATTTTGAGTTCAAGGCCAATCTGGGTTAGATAGTGAGACTATCTCAAAAACAAAGAAGCAAAAAAGAAAGAGTGGAATTCACCTTTGCCTTTCTGGAAGTTTCTGAGGATACTAGGAATGCTTGTAAGAATCTAAGGAGGCTTCCTCTCCAGCTCCCCCTGCCTCTGCCCAAGTGACCAGCAAAGGAACCTAGACTATAACCTCCAAGGGTTGGGAACCAGCTCTCAGGTCTTGCAGACGCTACCTCCTGAGATCGCCTGCAATGATCTTGCCTGCTGGTCTTCGAGCTGTCCTTCACTTTCACTCCTATGGCTGTTCTGACTCTGCTCACAAGGTTAATGCCCAAACCCTTAGTCTAACAGTCAGAACCCTCTGTCCAGGCGCTCTGTGATGTTGGAGAAACTCTGCAGTTTCTCACAACCGTTCCCTCTCATCCGGGGTAACAAAAGGCCTTTCTACTGGCTACACTTCTGCTCCAACCCACTCCTACCCCACCCTCCTTTTCTCCTAAGTGATATCCTCTTATTTTATCTACTTAGGAGTTTTCTCCCAATCTTTCAAGGCCAAAAACCCACATCATGTCACACCCATCACTGCCCCCACCAAGCTCCCTGCTGTGTTCCCAGGGTACCCTGCACTTCGGTCCTTACATCGCTCACTTGAGACGGCCTGCATGATCCTACTTGCAGAACATGTCATATTTTTATCTGTGGCCTCAGGCCCAGTCAAACAGCAAAGAACTTGTCAATCGTGTTAGGAGAAGGGTCAACGCAGGCCAAGCATGCTGCAAGGTACACACTGGAGCCACATCCATGCCTACCTTTCTCTAAAGACACAGCTGCAAACCTGGAAGCCAGCAGCCCTGAAGCCAGGCCCAGGTCCCTCGTGCAGCTGAGAGGTTGCCCGGTAGGACTCCCCTCACAGGACTTCTGACTTACCCCCCATTGTCCTGTGGTGATGGTTTCCACTGTGGAGCAGTAGAGCCCAGACCTGCAAATGGCCTGACAGGCCTGGGACCTTTATAGATTCTTTCTTGCACTCTGGGCTCCTTCTGGGAGCAGGACTGAGATTTATATGATGAGCAATGGGTAATAGACCGCCTTTGGGGGAATAAACAATGACCATTATCCAGGAGCAAGGCATGGATCGGACAGTCCATGTGCTTTCTCGTGCTGTTTCTTCAATTCAACCTCCCCTTTCTATAAAGAACGTGTGCCCAAGCCCGGTGTGGTGGTGCACACCTTTAATCCCAGCACTCGGGAGGCAGAGGCAGGCGGATTTCTGAGTTCAAGGCCAGCCTGGTCTACAGACTGAGTTCCAGGACAGCCAGGGCTACACAGAGAAACCCTGTCTCGAAAAACAAAAAACAAACAAACAAAAAGAACGTGTGCCCAAGGACACTCTCACTCTTTGCTCTAAAAGCCAAAACCACTGAGGGTCCCAATTTTATCAGTAAAAGTGATGATACTGAACACAGACAACAGAGGCTGCTGGTGCCACCTGGTGGTCATCTTCAGAACTGCAGTACTGGCTGCTCCCACACTCAGGTTCTCAGGGATGATTTAGAAAAGGGATGGTCTCCTTTACCTAAAGCTAGTTAGGGGTGCTTCAAACCCAAGTAAGCTCGCACTAGAGCTACCACCCAGTTACTACACTATTTTATATATGTCCCATGAATCTTTGCCACTGTGTCAAAAGCACTGAATGGACATCAATCTATTTTTCTGAGAACACAATAACAGAAAATGATCAGAAGATGGCAATTCTCCTCTATAAACTATCTTCACCATTCTTCAATGAGCCCTTACAAGTAGATATTATGATATTCATTTCAGAGATGGAAAACCGAGGTCAGAAAAATTAAGTGGTCTATTTCTGGCCACCATGGACCATGCTTCTACTATATTACTGTCACCTTTTAACACCAAATCTGAAAAAAAAAAAGAAAAGAAAAAGAAAAAGAAACAAACACCCCAAAAGTGTGTCCACTAAATTCTAGAGCCTTACAATATCTAACAAATGTGTCATTCATTAAGTGAATATACACTAACGTGTTGGGGGAAAGAAAATGGGGGCCCCCAACCATAAATTACATTGTTCCTCCATACCTGTGACTTTGTTATTGTTATGGATCATAATATAAATATCTGATGTATGCAACCCATGGGGGGGCGCGACCCACAGGTTGAGAACCACTGGACTAGCCCAAGGTCCAAACAAAAAGATGCTTCAAGCCTAAAAGTGTAATGCCCCATAAATCTAGGCAGGAAAATCACCTCCGCCATTCTGTTTCAGTGAGAAATATCTTAAACTCGGGTATGAGCCAGACTCACACCTAACACTTAAAGCAGACCCCCACACAAGTACAGCAGCACAGGAAATGAACTACTGGGTGTGTCTAGTATAAGACAGGCAATGGCTAACCAACCAGGAAGAGAACACAGGAAGCTCTGTCTGGTGTGATCTTCCCGGCCAACCGCAAAGTATGAGAGGGCATGAAGGCGAAGGATAGGATTTGAAGTCACATGGATATGACGGGGCAGACAGAAAATAAATAAATAAATAAATAAAGACCTTCAGCGCCACAACACAGAGAGATCCGCTGTAAGAAACGAACAGAATCATCTGCTACATGAAAACAGACAGACAAACACACAAAGGCACAGGAGAAAGAGTGGTTCTCAGCCTTCCTACTGCTGCAGCCCTTTTATACAACTCCTCACGGTTGTGGTGGTCCCCAACCATAAATGTCGTCGTTATTCCACATTTGTGGTTTTGTTATTGTTATGAATCGTAACATAAATGTCTGATATATGCAACCCAAGGGGGCCGCGACCCACAGGTTGAGAGCCACTGGACTAGTTCGCGGTCCAAACAAAAAGATCAATGGAGAGAGCAAGGCAGAGACCCAGACACAGGGACGCGCAGAATAGAAGCTAGTAGGAAAAGAGAGCCGTGCAGACAATACCAATGACGTTCCCCCCACCCCCAGAGAACCACAAACACTCAGGGTGACCCCCAGAAACCCAGATGCGACAGCGTAGGGCTGCTAAGATTTGCAGGAGGTCGAGAAAAGGAATGGCACCCAGGGGGACGCGGCTCCTGCCCGTTGCGGCCGCTCACCTGCCATCCTCCCAGGGCAGCTGCGCCGCTTTCCTCCGGGAGGGCAACATCGTGGCGGGACACAGCAGGACATGGGGCTCTGGCTCAAAGCCCCGCTGCCCGGCCTGCCCAGCCTACGCGGCGTCTCCGCCCCCGCCCCGCCCCCCGGTCCGCCGAGTCCGTCCCTCCGGTTGGGCCGGCTGCACCTCAGAGCCACAGCTTATAAGGTTCTGCTGTCTGGAGAACCGATGGCGGGACCTAGCTAGGTTCTCACTACATACAAGGGCCCACTGGATGTCACAAGAAAGGGAGTTCCCTCCCATCACCCAAGTCAAAGGCGACCAAACAAGCTAGAGACTAGCTGGAACTAGACGTGTACTGCATAACAGAACGTCTGGGATAAGGTACATCTTCCTCCTTTTTCCCCCAAGTGAAGGCTGGTATCATCGCAGCATTCCTACGGTCAGCCCAGCAGAGAAAGCACGTACTCTTGGAGCATAAGATCCAGTTCAGAATTCGGAGCTGATCTCGGAAGACTGATTGTGCTTCAAACACTGCTCTGATAATTTAACAACGCTGAGGCGAGTCGATTTCTCTGTGACGGTTTCATCACTTGGGTTATATAAATTGTTCGTATTCTGTGTGGTCATTGTAGGAAACGAAAACCCATTTGGTGCAGTGCTTGGCACAGTCACACTATATAAATGCTGTCGTCCGATTTGAGAACCTAAGGAATGAATAGGAGACTGAGCCGCCTCTTTGCCTGTGTGAATTTATCTACTCTCTTCCCCTCTTCCCCACCTGGGAAAAGAGAGGCAGTTACTAGACTTCATGTCTGTTCTTTCAGGCAAAATTTAATATTCTAATAAGTACCTAACATTTATTAAGTTTTACTTTGTGCTACTCATTTTTTTTTAAGATTTAGTTATTATATGTAAGTACACTGTAGCTGACTTCAGACAGTCCAGGAGAGGGCATCAGATCTCATTACGGATGGTTGTCAGCCCGTGAGCCACCATGTGGTTGCTGAGATTTGAACTCAGGACCTCTGGAAGAGCATCGAGCCATCTCTCCAGCTCCTGTTCTAAGTTCTTTATGGCTGTGCTTTTATTCAGTCTTTATGAATAGGTATTATTTCCATTGTGAAGATGAAAGGACCAAGGCACAGGCAGGTCATTGGTTTGTGTGCACAATCTTTCCAGCCACAATCCATGATCTCCAATTTCAAGTGCATTGTTTCAAGGTAGATCTTCACTATTGGTTAAGTTAATTGTTCTTAACTTTCTTTCCCCTCTTAAACCCTAACAAACACAACTCAATGATTTGCTCTGTGGCTCACCTAGGGCTCTGCATCCCACACCAGAAACTTACCAAGTCAACCATAGATGGGGCAGACCTTTTTTTTTTTTTTAATTTTCTTTTAAGATTTATTTTATATATGTGAGTACACTGTCACTCTCTTCAGACACATCAGAAGGCATCGGATGCCCATTACAGACGGTTGTGAGACACCATGTGGTTGCTGGGAATTGAACTCAGGACCTCTGGAAGATCAGTCAGTGCTCTTAACCACTGAGTCATCTCTCCAGCCTGATGTGGCAGATCTTAAAGGCAGGATTGACCTCCTGCAGAGACCAGTTAGGCAGGGCCATCAGGCGATAAGACAGTCAGGTGACCTGTTGCTCTAGTGTTAGACCTCAAACTCAAGAAACTAAATTTTACATAAAAACCCAAATTAGCCAGGCGGTGGTGGCACACGCCTTTAATCCCAGCACTCGGAAGGCAGAGGCAGGCAGATTTCTGAGTTTGAGGCCAGCCTGGTTTACAAAGTGAGTTCCAGGACAGCCAAGGCTGTACAGAGAAACCCTGTCTCGAAAAAAACAAAACAAACCCAAATGAACTGCTTTTAAATCAGTGTTCCGTTATTTGTCATGTTGACACTTGGCACTCTTGGTGAGCAATGTCAGATGGTTTTGACAAACCCGTCAGCACCTGCCCGCTACAAGAAACCATAGCAAGGATGGAGATCGTGATGTTCACAGGTGGAGACTACCCTGGAGTGTGAGGCCTTGTGCCCTCTGGAAGTTACTACTCCCACCCACCCTCTTTTTGTTTTTTCCAGACATGGCTTCTCTGTGTAATAGCCTTGGCTGTCCTGGATTCACTACATAGACCAGGCTGGCCTTGAACTCACAGAGATCTACCTGCCTCTGCCTCCTGAGTGCTGCTATTAAAGTTGTGCACCATCACGTCTGGCCTTGTTCCATTCTCTTAAGTCCAAGTATCATCACACCCACCAAGAGTAACTACAGGGCTGGAGAGATGGCTCAGCAGTTAGGAGCACTGACTGCTATTCTGAAGGTCCTGAGTTCAAATCCCAGCAGCCGCATGGTGGCTCACAACCATCTGTAATGATATCTGATGCCCTTTTCTGGTGTGCCTGAGGACAGCTACAGTATACTTATATATAATAAATAAATAAATCTTTAAAAAAAAAAAAGAGTAACCACGAACAGTTTTTCTTCCTTTTTTTCTTTTTTCTTTTTTATTGGGAAACCAATGTAACAAACCCACATTCATTGAAAATAAACTCAGTAACTAAGACTCTGTAGGCTCTGTTTCCAACCAGCACCAAAGTCTCTGCTTGGTTTGATACCAGTTGTTCAAGCCCCAGAAAGGACAATTGTAACAAACTAAAATCAACCTCTGGGCCCCTTTTGTGCACTGCAACCCCTCCACACCCTTAAACTGACACGCAGCAAACACACCCTATATAAGCAGGCTGGTTCTAAGCCAAAGGCAAGAAAAGCAAAGTTTCTGGAATAGCAAGGAGTCACTGATACACCCTGACCTGCTCAAAATCCCACATTAACAAAGGAAGACAGAAGGAAAATCAGCTTGCTGCCCCACCCACTTCCCTCCCAAAACCTACCCCAGACAGCAACCTCATATCCCTGATCAGTAACACTGAGATTCTGAGACACCAAGGGCATCGCCAGCCCCTGAGTGATTACTGCAAAAGGTCCAGGAGTGGAGGTGGGAGGGCTTGTCCCACTACTGGCTCAGCATTAGCCAGCCAGGCTGCTGTCCTCCACCTGAGCCTGAGGAACGGGGACACGCTTACAGTCCCTCTCTCCTCCAGAACATCTGCGGCTGAAAACCAGTCCTCCTCCTACTTCCCACAGCCTGGAAGAAAGATCGCCTGTGAGGCTTGGGACAGCTGCTACACCAACTTCTTGGCTTCAAAAAAGCTCTTGAGGTGCCGCATCTGCCAGACGCCAATGGCCACGAGGATGAGAGTCTGCAGGATGGACCACCATAGCACTCGCTGGTTGGTGCTTTCGCTGGTTTGTCTGAAGCGCTCTTCTCGCCACTGTTGGGAAATAAGCGGCAAGGCTTAGTAGTCTAAGACTGCTGGAACCGCTGTGTTCCCAGCTTGCAAAGATCCCCAGGGCCACCCACTCTGCCCAAAGTGTGGCCAGATGCCTGTGGGGACTATCTTCATCAGTAGCAGTCGAATGACTGCTGGCAGACTAAGGCATTTCTCCTAAGTCTGTCTGTCCATTTGTCAGATACAGTCCTCACTTAACCCTTCCTGATACCTAGAGAGGAGAGGAAAGGTGGTGGCAAGCGACAGAGGTGTCCTGGAGCACTTAGTGTGGACTTCTGTTCGGGTCTTTCAATCTGCTCCTTAAAGATCACATGTGTCATACATTCAGAATGCAAACTGGTGGGCTGGACATGGTTAGTTCACAGTTTTTCTGTTTGCATTTGTTTTCCTTCTTTATGATTCAGTCTCCTGTCAGGCAGTGGTGGTACACGCCTTTAGTCCTAGCACTGGGGGGGTGGGGATGGGGGCAGAGGCAGGTAAATATCTGTGAATTCAAGGCCAGCCTGGCCTACAAAGCAAGTTCCAGGACACAGAGAAACCTCCTCTCAACAAAAATAAATAAATAAATAAATATTTAAAAATTAAAATAGCCGGGCCTGGTGGTGCATGCCTTTAATCCCAGCATTCGGGAGGCAGAGGCACGTAGATTTCTGAGTTCGAGGCCAGTCTAGTCCATAAAGTGAGTCCCAGGATAGCCAGGGCTATACAGAGAAACCCTGTCTCCAAAAACCAAAAAAATAAAAAATAATTAAAATAAAGGGGGTGGGGGGCGGTAAGTGGGAAGCTAAAATCTCAGAACTACCTTTACTACTGGGAGGCCGTAGCAGACACTGTATAATTTTTCCTGTTTAGATGGGTCACTGCCCATCAACTACAATTCATTCATGATACCTGCCTGGTTCCTGGTCAGGAAAAATTCAGAGGCTTTAGATTCTGGGGACACCTAGAACCTTTAAAACGGCTGCTAAGGTGCTGGTATTATCATGCTCTTCTCCTGTTTGTCACTGTGATTTCCTGTGAAGCCAGGCTCTTACGAGGCTGCGGCTCGATTACAAATG
Source organism: Mus musculus (assembly GCF_000001635.26). NCBI lineage: Eukaryota > Metazoa > Chordata > Mammalia > Rodentia > Muridae > Mus > Mus musculus. The sequence continues at coordinate 55,595,764 of NC_000079.6, read as the reverse complement.
GACTCTGTAACACACAGTCACCTTTTAGACCTGCACTCTGGCATAGGTAAGTCCCCTGGGCTTCCATAAAGAGTCTTTCCTGCAACTCCTAGCAGCAGAGCTTGCCACCCACCGGGCGGCCGGCCGAGCCGGCACTCACCCAGCACTCACCCGCTGGTAGTTCTGCTCCTTTTGGATCTGCTCCACTTGCTCCACCAGCTGTCGCACCCTCAGCTGCAGCTCGCTCAGCTTGTCCTTGGCAGCAATTTCTGCATAGTCGTTTGCATGTTCGCCCACTTGGATGTCAAGGTGAACCCTCTGGGGAGGGAAGAGTGAGAAGAGAGTGAGGCGGGCCTGCTGCCTCTGACTGCCGGACTGGCAGCTGATCTGTCTACCTTCCCTTTTTTCTCTTTCTTTTTGTTAAATTCAGATCACACACTGAGACACCCTCAATGCTATGGGGCTCCGGGTATACGAGTGAAAATAATAAGCTTGGGGCTCACACTCTGACCTATGTTCACACTGTTTGTTAATACCCATGTTCACACCATTTGTTCTTTGTAGCTGTGGCTTCCCAAGAACAGAAAAACTTCAAAGAGCAAAGACACAGATTCAAAAAACATATTTGTACTGAGAATGAAGCCTTTTTGGTCATTCTTTAGATCAATTCATATGCCACATATATCACTAACACTGCATTAGGGGTTATACGTAACCTAGAGATGATAAAGTATACAGCAGGATATGTATGCCTTGTATAAAAATAAAAGCACACTATTACGGTCGTAAGAAATGGCTATACAAACTGATCAGTCACTATGCCCTGTATGCCCTCTGGCAATCCAATGCTTTAAAAGGCACAAAATCCAGTACCTGCCACACTCACGGTACAAATGCCCAGTCCTAAGCAGGGTATACTGCCTGAAAGCCTTTGGTCACCCATGGACCTACTTACCAGCATCCCTCCGGCAAAGAGGGAGAACTTGGTGGAATTTGAGTGAAGACAGATCTGGTGCTCACCAGGGGTGTGGGAGGTGAAGGTGAACCTGCCCTCAGAGCCATACTGCCGGGCCAGGATGACCTATAGATAACAGGGAGGATTTCAGTCAGTGATGCTGCCAGGAGACTAGGAAAAAATGGGGATAAAAGCTCTGAGTACCACAAGAGTCTGCAAGGAGAGCCTTGGGCACGTCACAGCACTAAAGGACCCAAGGGTACTCAGCCACAGGCATAAAATGATCGCAACAATCTGGGGCAGGGTTGAAGGGTCTGACATCAGGCTGGCGAGTAACTGCTCCCCAGGCGGAGCTGGCCTGCCTCTACCTTCCAGGGGCAGCATGACCACCATGTTGCTGTTTTGTTTTGTTTTTAGTTTTTGGGGTTTTTTTTTGGTTTTTCGAGACAGGGTTTCTCTGTGTAGTCCTGGCTGTCCTGGAACTCACTTTGTAGACCAGGCTGGCCTCGAACTCAGAAATCCACCTGTCTCTGCCTCCCAAGTGCTGGGATTAAAGGCCACCACCGCCCGGCTGTTTGTTTGTTTTTATGCCTGTTAATTTTTTTAAGTATTTTTTTTTCTTTATTTGTGTGAATGTTAGCATTGGGTGTCCTGAAACTCACTCTGTTGACCAGGCTGGCCTGGAACTCAGAGAGATCCAACTGTCTCTGCCCTCCAAGTGCTGGGATTAAAGGCATGGGCCAGCTTTAAGAGCATTTGCCTGGCTGCAAATGCTCTTCCTTGATGCTCAGCCATCTCTCCAGGCGCTTGGATGAATGGTGATGTCAAAAATAACTTCCACAACTATTCTGATGGTTAGTGACAACAAAACTATTTTGCCTTTTGTCTTTAAAACATTATTTGTCAAAACTGAAAGGTGTTCTGTTTTGTGAAATTAAGGCCTAAACAACAACTTTAGCATTAGCAACTTTTTGGTATCCATCACTGACTGCAATTAATACACTTATCGCTAGAGTAAGTGAGCTTCCATTTCACAGGCTAGGGAAAGCAGCCGAATTGGGGGAGTCACTCAGAGGTCACTGAGAAGTTGTGAACTGAACCTGTCCAGAAACCGCGGCCCAAGTTCCTAGAGAAGATCCGGTATCTTCCCACAACACCAACTAAAATTCTCGATCGAACAGATAAGGAAACTAACAAAGAAGTACCGGAGCGGGTAAGGGCCAGCTTACCTTGTCCTCGGGGTCTTTTACCTCTACGAACATGCCAAGCCCAGGGGTGGCTGGCTGGTACTCCTCCCGCTGTTTGTCATACAGCTGCGTCCGGTAATTTCCTGGAGACAGGCGGAAAAAGGAAGATGAAATAAGCTCGAAGAGGTGCGGGGTTCGCGGCCAGGCTAGCTACCCGGAACAGGTCGCATCCCCCTCCGCCCCAGGACCACTGACTTGTCCCAAACGCTTCCCTGCGCCCCCGCACCGATGACCATGGTCTCGTCCGGAATCTCCTCAATGAAGCACTTCTTTTCTGTTTCTCCGATGTGGAAATACAGCGCGCTTCCGCGGGCTGCAAGCCACAGCAGTAGCAGGAAGGCCCGCATCCCTCTCCCCAGCAAGAGACCCGGTGAGCTTCCGACAACCCGCACGCCTCGCACCGCAGCCATCTTGCCCCACCTGCCTGCGCAGGCGCAGACTGCCGAGCCACGTAGCCCAGCGGAGGCCACCGCAGTGCCTGCCGGGACTGCGAGTTCCGCCGCATGGACTACAAGTCCCTAGATACACCACGCCTCCGCGCGGCAGTACCTGATTGGGGCTGGTTTCTGCAAGCTGAGGACTGGGGTCTCCAAAATGGAAGGATTTTCTTCGGTTTAGCCAAATAGCGAGATGACTGATAATAGTTGTCAGCCTGCGCAACATATAAGCGGAGGCAAGGTTCGAACCTGTTTCACCCAATAGTAATACAACTCTCCCTCTTGCCCATCCTCTCCCCATCCCTCTTTACTTTTATTTGATTTGACACAGGGTCTTGCTATGTTGCTTTGCCTCACTGGAATTTACAATGCAAACTCCCCCCGGCCTGAAATTTGTAGGGATCTTTCTGACTCTTAAGGTTGGGATATAAGGTGCACACAACACTATGTTCAGCCATCCTACTCTCGGTTACTATTTGCACTGTCTATTCTTTCCCACTCATATCATTACTTTATATTCCAAAATGAACCTCTTAGGGGCAACATGCAATTAGATCATGCCTTTTGAACGCCATCTTGCCAAGTTCTACCTTTTAATTGTAGGGTTTATGCCACTTACATTTAATTTAATCATTAATAAGATTTATAACTATCATTGTGTTGTTTATGTATGTCTTGTGTTTGTTGTTCACCAATACCTTTGTCTGTACTAAGTAGATACATTGTGGCATCTTTTTTTTTTTTTTTCTTGAGACAGTCTAACTATGTAGCCCTGCCTGGCTCTGACCTTGATAGGTAGACCATGTTGGTATCTCTCTAAACTCCACCCCCACAGTTCCTGGCAGAAGCCAAGTATGCTCCGCCCCACAGTTACCTGGCAACAGTCAGGTAGTCCTGGCTCTATAAAAGGGGCTGCTTGGCCCCTCCTCTCTCTCTTACTCTCTTACTCTCTTGCCTCTTTCCCTTTGCTCTTTATTCCCTTCCCCTCTCTCTTCACGTCGCCATGGCCAGCCCCTACTTCTTTACTCTCTCCTTCTCTCTGCCTCTGCTACTCTCTTAACTGCCTTCCCCATGCCCTAAATAAACTATTCTATACTATACCAGTGTGGTCTGGTCCCTCAGGGGGAAGGGATGCCTTGGCATGGGCCCACTAAGGCAACCTCTTCCCCCACACCCCGCCAGAACATATTCTTATAGCTCGCTCTCTTTTTATGATCACAACAGACCAGGCTGTCCTTCTTGATCTTATAGAGCTCTGTCTACCTCTGCCTCCCTAGTGCTGGGATTAAATTAATCTCTTCATGCTTGTAGGGTTGATAAAGGATACACATTCCTCTCTAGGCTTTGGATTGATAGAGATAAGGAAAGCCCACACAGGCAAGAAGAGGGAGTCCCACATTGTAGCTGAGACAAGAATGCATGGAACTTTTACTGAACAGGCTCATAGTGCAGAGAGATTCCAGAGATCAGGAGATCCAGAGGGCAGCACAGAAATGCTGATGAGGAGAAATTGCAGAATAGCTAGATCTCATCTCCCTTCCAGGCCTCTGGGGTATAGGAGGTCTCAATGAAGCACTTGTACAGATTGTAGAGCTCAAACAATTTCCTCTATAATCCATGAGAACCAGCAGCTACAGTGGCAGAAGTGGCCAGTCTGATCTGCCAACGTCATCCCCTATGCTTCCTGCCCTGTGGTCCCATCCATATCAGCTGCCTCTTTAGGGGCAGCAGTGTTAGTACTGCTTCTCATTGCACTTCAGAGATGCTTTCTCAGCCTCACCTTATATAACAACAACAACAACAAACTAAACAAGCAACCAAAAACAGAGTAAAGCAAAAGTTGTTCAGGTTTCTTGCTAATGTGGTAAATGCTTCAGCAGGGAAGAAGTTGTCCTATAGAGTCTGTGTGGCAACTCCCAAACAGGAATTAAAATGGTAGGAACAGGAACAAGTTTGTGGTCTGAACATGGAGGGCTCTAGCTTTGGAGTGGGGGAAAGGGCTTGTGCTAAAGAACTGTAGAAACAGGGCTGGAGAGATGGGTCAGCACTGGCTGCTCTTCCAGAGGGCCTGAGTTCAATTCCCAGAAACTACATGGTAGCTCACATCCATCTGTAATGGGATGCCCTCTTTTGGCACGCAGGTGTGCATGCAGATAGAGCACTCATTTAAAAAAGAAAGAAAGAAAGAAAGAAAGAAAGAAAGAAAGAAAGAAAGAAAGAAAGAAAGGAGTTAATTTTATATCCAGCTACTTCACCGAAGCTGTTTATCAGGTTTAGACGTTCTCTGGTGGAATTTTTAGGGTCACTTATATATACTATCATATCATCTGCAAAAAGTGTTATTTTGACTTCATCTTTTCCAATTTGTATCCCCTTGATCTCCTTTTGTTGTCAAATTGCTCTGGCAAGGACTTCAAGTACAATGTTGAATAGGTAGGGAGAAAGTGGGCAGCCTTGTCTAGTCCCTGATTTTAGTAGGATTGCTTCCAGCTTCTCACCATTTACTTTGATGTTGGCTACTGGTTTGCGGTAGATTGCTTTTATCATGTTTAGGTATGGGCCTTGAATTCCTGATCTTTCCAAGACTTTTATCATGAATGGGTGTTGGATCTTGTCGAATGCTTTTTCCGCATCTAGCGAGATGATTATGTGGTTTTTGTCTTTGAGTTTGTTTATATAATGGATTACGTTGATGGATTTCTGTATATTAAACCATCCCTGCATCCCTGGAATAAAACCTACTTGGTCAGGATGGATGATTGTTTTAACGTGTTCTTGGATTCAGTTAGTGAGAATTTTATTGAGTATTTTTGCATGAATATTCATAAGGGAAATTGGTCTGAAGTTCTCTATCTTTGTTGGATCTTTCTGTGGTTTAGGTATCAGAGTAACAAACAAGTCAATGACCTATCTCTACACAAAGATTAAACAGGCTGAGAAAGAAATTAGGGAAACAACACCCTTCTCAATAGTCACAAATAATATAAAATATTTTGGAGTGACTCTAAGGAAATGAAAGATCTGTATGATAAGAACTTCAAGTCTCTGAAGAAAGAAATTAAAGAAGACCTCAGAAGATGGAAAGATCTCCCATGCTCATGGATTGGCAGGATCAACATTGTAAAAATGGCTATCTTGCCAAAAGCAATCTACAGATTCAATGCAATCCCCATCAAAATTCCAACTCAATTCTTCAACGAACTAGAAAGAGCAATCTGCAAATTCATCTGGAATAACAAAAAACCTAGGATAGCAAAAACTCTTCTCAAGGATAAAAGAACCTCTGGTGGAATCACCATGCCTGACCTAAAGCTTTACTACAGAGCAATTGTGATTAAAAACTGCATGGTACTGGTATAGTGACAGACAAGTAGACCAATGGAATAGAATTGAAGACCCAAAAATGAACCCACACACCTGTGGTCACTTGATCTTCGACAAGGGAGCTAAAACCATCCAGTGGAAGAAAGACAGCATTTTCAACAAATGGTGCTGGCACAACTGGTGGTTTTCATGTGGAAGAATGTGAATCAATCCATTCCTATCTCCTTGTACTAAGGTCAAATCTAAGTGGATCAAGGAACTCCACATAAAACCAGAGACACTGAAACTTGTAGAGGAGAAAGTGGGGAAAAGTCTTGAAGATATGGGCACAGGGGAAAAAATCCTGAATAGAACAGCAATGGCTTGTGCCAGCCTGGTCTACAGAGTGAGTTCTAGGACAGCCAGGGTTACACAGAGAAACCCTGTCTCAAAAAACCAAAAAAATTTTATTATTGTTAATCATTAATATTATAAATATTATTAATTAATCATTAATAATTAATTAATGCTAAGTAGTGGAAGTGCACTCAGCAGGCAGAGACAAGTGGGTCTCTGAGTTTGAAGCTAGCCTAGTCTACAGAGTAAGTTCCAGGATAACTAGGGTGACACAGAGAACAAACTACACAAAACTTTAGTTACAACAAAACTAACTAAACAAAATAAGTGTACCATCGTCATAGCAGCTTTAAAATCGCCCCAAAGTTAAGCAATCTAAGTGCTCCCTGTAGTTGACATTGGAAATGTTGTTCATAAGCTTATTTGTTTGAACCCTTAGCCTCCACTTGGTGGCACAACCTGTAAAAGTTGTAGCACTTTGAGCACAGTGGCCTAACAGAAGTGGATCTCAAGGGCAGGCCTTGATGGTGATGCTTGTAGTCCTTGCTCTTGGTCACAGCCCAATTTCCATGCTCCCTGATCTGCTCATACTCCTGTGTCTTTACTTACAGCGGCCCCAGTTGCTGTAACGTCCTTGTCCTGATGAACCATGTTCTATGGACTGTGATCCAGTGCAAACCTCTCTTCCCTTAAGTTACTAGGTATTTGTTAGGCATTTGGCCACAGAGATGTAAAAGTCATTAAGCGTCCATCAAAGGAATGGCTAAAGGGGCTGAAGAGATGGCTCAGTGGTTAAGAGCATTTGTTGCTCTTACAGAGGACCCAAGTTCAATTCCAAGCAACTACATGGTGGTTCCCAACCAACTGTAAATTCAGTTCCAGGAGATCTAGTGTCTTCTTCTGACCTCTTCAGTCACCAGGCATGTATGTGGCACACATACACACATGCAAGAAAAATACCTAAACACCGAAGATAAGTCCAATGAACATTTTTAAAAAATTTTTATTTATATGAGTACACCATAGCTGTCTTCAGACATACCAGAGGAGGGCATTAGATCCCATTTCAGATGGTTGTGAGCCACCATGTGGTTCCTTGGAATTGAACTCAGGACCTCTAGAAGAGCAGCCAGTGCTCTTAACATCTGAGACATCTCTCCAGCCCCTCAAAGAAAAAAATTTTAAAGTGAATACCTAAACATAAGGTGGGTTCTACATACAATGAAATAGTATTCAGCTTTTAAATGGAAGAAAGATTTTTGGCACATGCTGCAGTGTGGATGAACCTTGAGGACAATGTTGAGTAAAAGAAAACAATATAAAAAGACATATACTACATGCACATGCATAGACATGGACATATACTGTATGCATAGACATACTACATGCATAGACATAGACATACTATATTCATATGCATGGGTATATGCATAGGCATATGCATAAACATACTACATACATAGACATAGACATACCATATTCATATGCATAGGCATACCATAGGCATAGGCTCAGACATACTAGATGCATAGACATAGACATACCATATACATAGACATACTACATGCACATTCATTGACATAGACATTCCATATGCATATGCACAGACATACCATATGGATAGGCATGGACAAAGACATACTATGTGCATAGACATAGACTATGCAAATGCATAGATATATATATAGTATGCAAATACATAGACATATACTGTGTGCATATGCATAGACTTATACTCTATGCAACATATCTGGAGCAGTCAAGTTTATCAAAAAAGATAGAAACATAGTGACTGACAGGGCTGGGGGAAGTGGGAAGATGTTTCCCAGAGTTTAAGTGTGAAATAACAAAAGTTCTGAAGATCTGTTGCACAGATGTGGCTGTTTTTAATACCACTGAACTATTTTTTTTTTTGGTTTTTTTTTGAGACAGGGTTTCTCTGTGTAGCCCTGGCTGTCTTGGAACTCACTTTGTAGACCAGACTGGCCTCGAACTCAGAAATCCGCCTGCCTCTGCCTCCCAAGTGCTGGGATTAAAGGCGTGCACCACCACTACCCGACACCACTGAACTATTGACTGTAAGATTAACATAGCAAATGGTTTGTCTATTTTACCAGACATTTTTTAAAAAGCCTTAAGAGGAAGAAAGGGGGGGCTGGTGAGATGGCTCAGTGGGTAAGAGCACCCGACTGCTCTTCCAAAGGTCCAAAGTTCAAATCCCAGCAACCACATGGTGGCTCACAACCACCCGTAATGAGATCTGATGCCCTCTTCTGGAGTGTCTGAAGACAGCTACAGTGTACTTACATATAATAAATAAATAAATCTTTAAAAAAAATAAAAAAAAAATAAAAAAAAAAAAGAGGAAGAAAGGGAAAAAGAAAAAAAGAAACACAGGCAGGCTGGCTATTACAACAGAATGAACACTTGGGAAAAAGACAACCTCAAAACCTTGAAGCTCACAGTGCCTTGAGGAGAGCAATAGACTCAGTCTCTCAGTATAGACTTGAATTCACATTATAGACTCAAAAGTCAACAGAAAGTCATAGCCTGACAGCTGGGGATAAAGATGTCCACACCCTCGTGTGTAAGTGACGGTAAAGTTTCTTCAGACACACCAGAAGAGGGCATCGGATCCCATTATAGATGGTTGTGAGCCACCATGGGGCTGCTGGGAATTGAACTCAGGACCTCTGGAAGAGCAGTCAGTGCTCTTAACCTCTGAGCCATCTCTCCAGGCCCTTGGTAAAGCTTCTTAAGCTACACTTGGTGGTGAGACTTTACTCCCCTGGGCGTGTTCTTAGCACTTCTCTTATTTAAAAGACATTTTCTTATTTATTTGGGGGAAAGGGCACACATGCTGTACTGCTCATGTGTAAGTCAGAGGGCAACTTTTTGCAGTCATTCTCTTTTCCTACCATGTGGGCCCTGGGGATTGAACTAAGGCTGTCAGTCTTGGGAGCAAGCCCCCTCACCTGCTGAAACATCCTGCCAGTTTAAATTTGCTATCTGACTCAATCCTAGGCATACTGCTATGAAGTACATCAGTAGGAGTCCGATCTTACAGCTAGGGAAGCAGGGTCAAACTCCCTGCAAAGAGTTTGGTAAGCACCTGTAGTCCCAGCTACTCAAGAGGTTGAGGCAGGAAGATGATTTGAGTTCGGAGTTCAAGGCCAATCGGGCAGCATAGTAAGATCCTGTTTCCACAGGTCATCCCCTGAGTCATTTAATTTCTTACTCTGGATCAGGTCTTTTTTTTAAAGGTTTGTTCATTTTCTGTGTATAAGTGTTTTGCCTGCATCTATGTCTGGACACCACATGAGTCCCTGGTACCCACAAAGTCCGGAAGAGGGCATTGGATCTTCTGGAACTGGGGTTACCAATAACTGTGAATCTTCATGTGGGTGTTAAGAACTGACGCTGTGGCTTCTGCAAGAGCAGCAAGTGATCTTAGCCACTGCTCATCTCTACAGCACCTGAGTCAGGGATGTCAGTACATGTTGGACACAGGAAATCATAAAAATATCTATCTTACTTGCTGAAGATAGCAAGCAATGTTAGTGTGGTGTTCTAAGACTGAGAATGCAAAGCTGGGCATTGTTGTGAATGCTTTTAATCTCAGCACTCAAGAGGCAGAGGCAGGCGGATTTCTGCAAGGTGGAGGCCAACCTGGTCTACAGAGTGAGTTCCAGGACAGCCAGGGCGACACAGAGAAACCCTGTCTCAAAACAACAACAATAAAAGAAAACCAACCAAACAACCAAACAAAAAAACCACTCAGCTACTAAATCCTTACATTCCAGTAGTACAGTTTTGATAATTGTTGGGGACATTATTAGATTCCTATACTGAAAATGATTTTTTTTTTAAGATTTATTTATTTATTATATGTAAGTACACTGTAGCTGTCTTCAGACACTCCAGAAGAGGGCATCAGATCTTGTTACAGATGGTTGTGAGCCACCATGTGGTTGCTGGGATTTGAACTCTGGACCTTTGGAAGAGCAGTCGGGTGCTCTTACCCACTGAGCCATCTCACCAGCCCGAAAAATGATTTTTTTAAGAAAAAAAAAAAGATAAATCCAGATTTAAACAAAAGTTAAAAGAACTTTAGACCAGGGCTAGCCCTAGTGTGTTCCTGGAATTCTGGCACTCGATCACTGAGGCACGAAGCTTTGAGTTTGAGGTCAGCATGCGCTTTAAAGTAGTGTAGACAAAAGCTGAAGAGCATCCAGGGGCTCGGAGTTTCTAATGTAGAAGTTCCTAGGGAAGTTCTCCCCTGGATCTAGTCACAGAGACACACACAATGACAGACAGGCTTGAGAAGTAAGTTAGGGGTGCTATCCACAGTCCTGAATAATGATCCTTACTCTACAAACTGCAGTAAAGGACCTTCCTTGTGTGTTGGCGATTGGTTGGACATGCAGGAGTCTGGGTGTCCAAATGCTGAAGGTCCTTGTCCCCAATTGGTTTTTGATATATCAATAAAGATGCCAGCGGTCAATGGCTGGGCAAAGACAGGGCGATACCTTTAGATTTGCAGGAACTGAGAAAAAGGAGAGAGAATTGTCATGACTTGGGTGGTGAGGGGAGAAGGATAGGAGCTGCAGAAAAGCCAACCAGTCACACTGCTGACTGACCTGGACTGCTGGTGTGTCTGTGATGTGTTTGTGAGTGGATCAAGCTGCCATTGCTAACCTGTGAATGAACTGCCAATTTCCAGACAACACAGACAGGTGTTGTTCCAAAGAATGTTTCTAAACAGGTCCACTTTCCCTGTATCATCCTTTCTTTCCCACTACCCTTGGTTGGTGGTGGGCTACAAGAGAGGTGAGATGATTTAAGAACCATTGTTTTTTGTTTGCTTGTTTGTTTGTTTTTGTTTTTTGTTTTTCGAGACAGGGTTTCTCTGTGTAGCCCTGGCTGTCCTGGAACTCACTCTGTAGACCAGGCTGGCCTCCTCGAACTCAGAAATCCACCTGCCTCTGCCTCCTGAGTGCTGGGATTAAAGGCGTACGCCACCACACCAGGCAAGAACCATTGTTAAAAATAGGTTTTGAAAAAAAAAATTAAAGTCACACAGGTCAACAGCAGCACTCATATATACTTCACAGATACACCAGCAGTCCAGTTCAGTAGAGTCGGGATAGCAAGCATGAATCAGCAGCTGTGGCACTACCTAGCAGAGACAGCCAGGCCTTAGCCTCAGCTCAAGTCAGCAGGAGGGACAAAGACCAACAGGAACACCAGGAAAAGTTCTTGGCTAGGCCTCTCTCAGTAAAGTAAAAATCAGCGAAGATGCCAGACCCACAGGCATTGCACAGCTAGCTCTATAAGCCTCTGACACTCAGAGTCCTATTTATAATCTCCAAACATCATGTGTCTTCCACATGCCTTGCCTCAGCAAGTGCATCCTCCTCAGCTGACATCACTCTGCCAATCAGTCTGAGTCCCCTAAAGCAGTAAGAAACTGCAGCACGCCGCCAGCAGTTTTTGGTGTGGTTTTTCTCTAACGGGGTCCCAACAAATGCATCTCAACAACACAACATAAGGCAAACCAATACATGTGTGCTGTTAGTGAAGACTCCTTCATCACGTGTCCTTTCACGTGCATGCTTTAGCAGAACATCCTCCCCCCTATGTCTGCTTCAGCAAAAAACGTTCCTTCACAAGTCTGCCTTAGCAAAACGCCATCCAACACAACGGACTTTCCAAAGAACCCTTAAGTTTCCACTTCACGTCATGGCTATGATTTTGCTGCGGTTGTAAATCGTAATGTAAATATCTGTTTCCTGACAGGCTTAGGCAACCCCAAAGGGGTTGTGACCCACAGGTTGAGAACCCCTGAATTAAAACTGCCACTTCTTGGGGTAATCTTTTGTGAAATGTGTAAAGATTGTCTGTGTATTATTCAAATCCTGGTTCCTGGACCTGCAGTGATTTGAGTACAAGACCTTCGGAAGAGCAGTCAGTGCTCTTACCAGCTGAGCCATCTGTCCAGCCCTGACTCAGTGTTTTGTAAACATGTTCTCCATCACCTTCTGATTGGTTTTATAAAGAGCTGAATGGCCTGTAGCAAAGCAGGAAAGGAAAGGTGGGACTTCCGGGAAAAGATAGGAATTCTGGGAAAGAGTCTGAGTTGGGAGCTTCACCAGTCAGATGTGGAGGAAGAAGCAGATGCAGGAATTCAGGAAGTAATGAGCCACATGGCAGAATGTAGATTAGTATAAAGGGACAACTTAAGTATAAGGGCTAGTTGAGAACAAGCCTAAACTAAGGCCAAGCTTTCAGAACTAATGAAAGCATCTGAGCCATTACCTGAGCAGCTGGTGGGCAAGAGACTGTATGGTTATAGCCACCCAGGGAGCGTCTTCTCCTTTCAGTCAATCTTTCTTGGGTGTGTCTTTTTGTTGGTTCCAAATTAACCACCACAACCCTTTACTCTACTCCTGCTCTCCATGTAGGCACATTGATAAAAATCCTCCTTCCCCCATTTTCAATATTAATTACCTCTGCAATTGATGTATTGGAGACAAACGGCCAAGCCCAACGAGTTAGAACTTAGGCTTTTGCCTTAAAAACTCCGATAACCAGATACTAAATGGAAGCTATTGTGCCCACTTTTGTGGGGCTGGGGGAGCTGTGGAGTGGTGTGACTGGGAGAAGCTGGTCTGGAGCTAGAGTGGGGTCAAGGCATATCCCCTAGAAATCTCATCCCAAGATCAGCAGGAGTAGGACCATGCCCCTCTTGCCACGGATACTCATAACCCTGTGCCCCTGCCCACCTTTGCCTCACCCGAGGAGGACACGTAGCCATTGGCCAGGTTAAATTTGCTTTCCCCTCATAGGGTCATTTCTGCCAGCACCTAGAATTCCTCATGCAAATGAGGCATCCTTAGCACCCTGGCCCTAGCCCCATAGATCTTATGTACCTCACAAAGGTTTAAATGGCCCTTATCCCCTCTCCCCCAATTAAATGAGCTTCTCAATGAAGCCTGCCTCCCAAGAGTCTGTTCTCTTCAGCTCACTCAACTCCTGAGGTGTCAGAATCCCCCAGCCTCACTTTCTCTCTCTGACTGCCTATGGGTGATTACAGATGATCACACCATTATGGAGACTGAGTGTGGTCACACCATTAGGAAGATTGAGGGTTGTCACACCATTGGGGAGATTGAAGGTGGTCACACCATTTAGAGACTGGGGCAGCAAGGGGGAATGACACTGTGGTGGTTTCAATATGCTTGGCCCAGGGAGTGGAACTATTAAGAGGTGTGGCCTTGTTGAAGTAGGTGTGGCCTTGTGGTGTGTCACTGTGGTTTTGGGCTTTTTTTATTGGATATTTTCTTTATTTGCATTTCAAGTGTTATCCCCTTTCCCAGTTTTCCCCCCCTCCTAGAAACTCCCTACCCCTACCCCTGCTTCTATAAGGGTGTTCCTCCACCCACCCACACTCCCACCTTCCCACCCTCCATTCCTTTACACTGGGGCATCTATTGAGCCTTCATAGGACCAAGGATCTCTCCTTCCATTGATGCCTGACAAGGCCATCCTCTGCTCCATATGCAGCTGTAGCCATGTGTACTCCGTGGTTGATGGCTTAGTCTCTAGGAGCTCTGGGGGTTCTGGTTGGCTATTATTGTTGTTCTTTCTATGGGGTTGCAAACCTCTTCAGCTCCTTCAGTCCTTTTTCTAACTCCTCCATTGGGGACCCCGAGTTCAGTCCAGTGATTGGCTGCATGGGCTTTAAGACCCTCATCCTAGCTGCCTGGAAGTCAGTCTTCTGGTAACAGCCTTCAGATGAAGATGTAGAACTCTCAGCTCCTCCTGCAACATGCCTGCCTGGATGCTGCCATGCTCCCACCTTGATGATAATGGACTGAACCTCTGAACCTGTAAGCCAGCCTCAATTAAATGTTGTCCTTAGAAGAGTTGCCATTGTCATGATGTGTATTCACAGCAATGAAACTCTAAGACAACCAGGCAGTGGTGGTGCATGCCTTTAATCCCAGCACTTGGAAGGCAGAGGCAGGTAGATTTCTAAGTTTGAGGCCAGTCTGGTCTACAGAGTGAGTTCTAGGAGAGCCAGGGCTACACAGAGAAACCCTGTCTTGAAAAAACAAACAAACAAACAAACAAACAAACTCCCCCAAAAAACCCAACAACAACAAAAAAAGAAGCTCTAAGACAGACACACCTTCACTTTTTTGTTTTGTTTGTTTGTTTGTTTTGGGTTTTATTGTTGTTGTTTGTGAGACAGAGTTTTTCCGGTGTAACAGCCTTGGCTGTCTTCCCACCTTCACTTCTAGGTTAACATGTAAATACACACACACACACATTCTTGCGCACACACACACATATCACTTTAAACAGTTACAAAAGATGTAATTGTCATATATGTTTGCATATATATGTGTATATATATATATATATGCACACACATTAAATATATTTTCTTCTAAGCTCTCAGAGCATTATAAGATGCCAATATAATATGGAGGAAATGTCTGTCATGACTGCTCGTTCACAGCTAACACATAACACACTGTGGTACTTCCAGACAATGGAGTGCTACTGGATAATGAACTATTAATACCAAAGCCAACCAGGATGATTTCAAAATTATTGTGCCCAGGGAAGTAAGCCAGATAAAGCAGAGTATGTACTGTGTAAACGAATCCATGGGGACCTCTTTATTTTTTTCAAGAGTTTCTCTTTATAGATTTAGACATCCTGAAACTTACTTTGTTCCAAGACAGCTTGAAACAGACTGGCCTTGAACTCAGAGATCCACCTGCCTCTGTCTTCTAAATGCTGGGATTAAAGGCATATGCCGCCGCCACCAGGTACTGTGTTAACTATACTGCATATTGTGTACAAATCACAAAATGTTCTGTAGAGACTGAAAGCAGATGAGCCATTGCCTTCGAAGAAAGAAGGCAGTGGAGACTGGGATTTCAGTAGGCGGCTTCATGTAGCTGAATTCTCATCAATAGCATGTGATTAAAAATAGTATCTAGTCATTCCTCTGTGTAGATCACGACAGTGACCTATGCAACTGTCATAGGTTTTCACTGCAGTGAACAGACACCATGACCAAGGCAAGTCTTATAAAGGACAACATTTAATTGGGGCTGGCTTACAGGTTCAGATGTTCAGTCACTATCATCAAGAAAGGAACATGGCAGTGTCCAGGTAGGCAGAGCTGAGAGTTCTACATCTTCATCTGAAAGCTGCTAGTAGAATACTGGCTTCCAGGCAGCTAGGATGAGGGTCTTAAGGCAACACCCACAGTGATACTCTCATTCCAACAAGGCCATACCTACTCCAACAGGGCCACACCTTCTACTAGTGCTCCTCCCTGGGCAGAATATGTACAAACCATCATAGCAACCCTCCCCAATTCTTCCAACAAGGCCATACCTACTCCAACAGGGCCACACCTTCTACTAGTGCTCCTCCCTGGGCCGAATATGTACAAACCATCATAGCAACCCTCCCCAATTCTTCCTTCCCATCTTATAGTTGACTGAGGAGGACTTTGAGAACCCAGAAGAGGCAGAGACTTAAATGACCTCATGAACAAACTCTCATTCAATCAATGACTGTGGCATGACCAAAAATCCAAGGGGCTAAACCTTTGACATTTGAGTCCTATTTGGTACAGCAGTTAACAAACACTGACAAATACATAGACAATTATCATTATCCCCCCCCCCCTGCAAAGAAGTTAACTGGCTGATCTCCTCAAAATAAAGTTCACACAGGCTTAGGTTGATTCCTAGAGACTCATATCGTGCTCAGCAGCAGTAGACCAGTTAGCTTGGGAGACATCCCATGTTTCTGGGGCAGTTGTGTCAGTGAAATGGTTGGTGTTTGGGGTGTCAGACAGTTTAATGGCTACAAAAAGAGTCATATGCCAATCAGTCCTTTTGGTTTTTCGAGACAGGGTTTCTCTGTATAGCCCTGGCTGTCCTGAAACTCACTTTGTAGCCCAGGCTGGCCTCGAACTCAGAAATCCGCCTGCCTCTGCCTCCCAAGTGCTGGGATTAAAGGTGTGCACCACCATGCCTGGTTGCCAACCAGTCCTTTAAGTGTTTCTTTTTTGTTGTTTTGGTTTTTTGTTTGTTTGTTTGTTTGTTTGTTTTCGAGACAGGGTTTCTCTGTGTAGCTCTGGCTGTCCTGGAACTCTGTAGGGCCGGGCATGGTTTCTTTTGCGTTGGGCATGGTGGCTCACACCTGTAATGCCAGAGCACTAGAGGCAGAGGCAGGCAGTTCTCTGTGTGTCTGGGGCCAGCATGGTCTCATTGTGAGGTTCAGCCAGGGCTATATAGTGAGAACCTGTGATGACAAGTTTGGAATTTTAGTTTCTTTAAACACACACACACACACACACACACACACACACACACACACACACATACACACACAGAAACTCTCTGTGTGTGTGTAAGATTTATTTATTTACTATATATACACCATTCTGCCTGCATATATGACTGGGGGCCAGAAGAGGGCACCAGATCTCATTACAGATAGTTGTGAGCCAGCACACGGTTGCTGGGAATTGATCTCAGGACATTTAGCAGAGCAATCAATGCTCTTAACCTCTGAGTTTAGAGCAAAAAACCCTGAATGTTTTTGTTTTAATCCCAGGTGTTACCCGTTATGGGGTACATTGTCCACAGCAGTTAACTCTGATTTGCCTCATGCTCTCTCCTTTCCTCTCCATCCTTTCTCCTCTTATCTGGTGTTAGGGAGGTTGAAAGGGTGGAGAAGTGTAGAAGAAAAACGAACCCACAGAGTAGCTACAAGTGACACCCAGATGTGGGGCTAGGCAACATGGGAAATTTGATTTGGCACGCCACAGAGAATATGGTGGGGAATGAAGGGCTCTGGTCAAGACATCAGCCAAAAAATACCTGTGGCTGCTGCTGCTGGGATATCCCCCAGATGACATTTCCAGATTTTTTTTTCTGTATTCTGTTTTGGTCTTTTTGTTTGTTTGTTTTTGTTTTGTTTTGGGGGAGAATGGTTTCACAATGGAAAAAATTGCAGGTGGAAATGAAGAAGCCCGAGAAACAAACAAACAAACAAAAACGGCTGAAATGGGAAAACAGAAGGGACCACTTTGCTCTTATTTCTGAACGGGTTGCAGAATTAGTTGTGCAACTGGAAAAATTGTGGGAACATGTGGAAGCACTTGGGAGGCAGGCAAGAAGCACCAGAAAAGGGAGAACAAAAACACTCAGCCCCAGTGACTGAGAAAGAGTCAGGGAGTTTCTCAGATGCAGGAAGAGGGAAATGAACTGTACCAGAGGGCGGTGAGGCCAGAGAAAGCTGAAGAGCTGGGAGGATGATCTGATGAAACAGCTTGTTTTGAGGGTTAATCTCAAACCAAGGGTGTCACCAGGGTGGAAGAAGGGGCAGCTCAGGGTTACAAGATCACTAACAGCTTGACCAGTAGTCACACTGCATGTGACAGTCTGCAACAACTACTAGAAATACTTTGTAAGCAATTTCCTCAATATGTTAGTTATCACTACATGGATGATATTTTGTTGACTGATTCTGACACAGTTACTTTAGAGAAAATGTTTAAGGAAACACAAAGAATTGTGTCATGATGAGGGTTACAAGTTGTTCCTGAAAAGAAAAATCTTCAGGGAAGAGATTTTTATTAACTCTTTGGTTCTACAATAAGTGAGCAACAACAACAACAAAAGAAATCAGCCACAAAAGGTACAGATTAGAAGAGATCAATTGCAAACTTTTAATGATTCTCAAGGATTAAGGGGAGAAGTTAATTGGCTATGGCTTACCATTGAATTAACTACTCAAAGAATTAAGTAATTTGTTTCAAACGATACAATGAGATTCCAAGATGATTAACAGCTGAAGCAGAGAGACAGAGTTAACTCTGGTAGAACAGAGACTACAAGATGCATGTGTGGGTTGCAAATGGTCTTGTGTGCCACGTATTCAGATGCTGAGTTCTGCTCCCACCCCCCAAAATCAGGTTGCAGTCTGAACATTGGCATTGTATTGACCAGTGTGCTATAAAGAATGTTCCCCAATAATCTCTGATTGGATAATAAAAGGCTGGAGACTCTGGGCAGGAGAGAGGAAGGCAGGACTTGAGATTGAGTAGGGGGGTCTCAGCTAGGCACCACAAGGAGAAGGAGAAAGAGGAGAAAGAAAGAAGTGTTGTGCCATGAAACATTTGTGAACCCCCAAGAGACCACTGAGGAGCCCATTCCAATACAATCACATTAGGGTCTCTATATCCAAGCTCAAGCTTGGACCACACTACTGTTTCTGACACAGGAGAATGGGAAAGGGCCTCGAGCCCAGTTTCAGGTAAATATTTATAGAGACGAGAAGGGGATTTCTGTCTTAGTTAGGATTTTACTGCTGAGAACAGACATCATGACCACGGAAACTTTTTTTTTTTTTTTTTTTTTTTTTTTTTTTTTTGGTTTTTCGAGACAGGGTTTCTCTGTATAACTCTGGCTGTTCTGAACTCACTTTGTAGACCAGGCTGGCCTTGAACTCAGAAATCTGCCTGCCTCTGCCTCCCGAGTGCTGGGATTAAAGGCGTGTGCCACCACACCCGGCTTGACCACGGAAACTCTTATAAAGGACAATATTTAGTTGGGGCTGGCTTACAGGTTCAGAGGTTCAGTCCATTATCACCAAGGTGGGAACATGGCAGCATCCATGCAGGTATGGTACAGTGGGAGCTGAGAGTTCTACATCTTCATCTAAAGGCTTCTTGAAGAAGACTGGCTTCCAGGCAGCTAGAATCAGGGTCTTAAATCCCATACCCACAGTGGCACACCCACTCCAAAAAGGCTACACCTACTTGAACAGGATCACACCTTCTAATAGTGCCATTTCTTGGGCTGAGCATATATAAACCTTTGTTGGTTGGTTGGTATCAGTTTTGCTATGATGGAAAATAAAAGGCTATCAGAATTAAAATAAAAAGGCTAGTCAGGCAGTGGTGGCACATGCCTTTAATCCCAGAACTTGGGAGGCAGGGGCAGATGGATTTCTGAGTTCGAAACCAGCCTGGTCTACAGAGTGAGTTCCAGGACAGCCCGGTATATACAGGGACACCCTGTCTCGAAAAAAACAATAAACAAACAAACAAACAAACAAACAAATATGGTGGCTCTTGTCAAAATGACAGCACCAGGACAGACCCTTAGTCTGTAGCCATTGTTTGAGCTGTCCACGGTGGTTCATCACCTTTCTCCCTTCAGCTGAAGCTGCCCTCAAGAGCTATTTATGTTAGCAGAACCCTTCCCTCCTCAGCTTACTGTAGTCGTGAGGAGCTGTCCATGGTGGTGACACCTTCTTTCCTGTCTCAACCTACAACATAGGAGCTGTCCTCAATGGCATCAGCGCCTCCTCTCCAGTCTCCCCAAGCAGCCCCACAGAGCGTTGCACAAAAATCCATCAATCCTTGAGCAGGAGAGTCCACCAATCCCTGAACAGGAATTCCCACCAGTCCCTGAGCTTCGCAAGCTCAGGACTTGAAGTCCCACCAATCTTCAACCTGGAAATCTCTACTCTGAGTAGCTCTGCCCCCTAAGAAGTACTATATAAGCCCCGCCCTTTGTTTAATTTTCTGCTGTTTGTTCCCGGGAACAAAGGGCAACCACCCTTGGATTTGACCCTCCATACCTTGGACCCTCCCAACAAATCTCTTTCATGAGATTTGCTGCCTGGTGTGACTCTCTTATTGCAAGAAGCCAAGAAGCAATGAAGAGAAGAAGCAAGCAGCAAGGAAGAGGAGGAGGATGGCTGAGGCTCCTGAGCTCAGCTGGGGATCCCCTCTCTTGAGAGCTTCAATGCCTCTGCTGCGGAGGCTTACTCTCAGAGTATGGTTCCTGAGCTCCTGTGTCTCATGATACCTTTCCTTTGGGACTCTGTCCCATCTCAGAGCCATGTGGTTCTTGGGCTCTCTGTGTTTTACCTTCCAGCAGAGCAGAAACATTTGGGACAGCAAAGGATGTCTACATGGACCACACTGTTCTAGAAGACCTGCTAATCTGTTTCAACAACACGAAACTGGAGTTCTTCTCAGGACCAAATTATCAAAAAGCTCTGTCACTTCCCTCCATGGTACAAAGCACAAAGGGCTTCCTGCATAGGATAATAGGCAAGTACTGTGTAATGGGTTAGGGACTTTTCTATGCCCTCCTTTGCCCAAAACAATGACACAGAGACCTGGTATACTTATTATATACTTCTGAGCACTATAGCTGGGCAGATACTGATTTATTCTAACCCAAATATGCTTCCCTGGACTTCTCAATCACCTCCTGTAATTCTGAGCTTTTAGCATTTAATCACAATTTTACTTGACCCAAAGTTTGGCTGTGTT
The DNA here is from genome assembly GCF_000001635.26 of Mus musculus. Classification (NCBI taxonomy): domain Eukaryota; kingdom Metazoa; phylum Chordata; class Mammalia; order Rodentia; family Muridae; genus Mus; species Mus musculus. The sequence continues at coordinate 55,575,094 of NC_000079.6, read as the reverse complement.
CATATGTCTTCTGTGGCTGTGTTATGGCTTCCGCTTTTAGCTCAGACCTTGCACTGTCATTGGCTTGGTCTCTGTCTCGTTTATGACTTCCATGTGTAACCAGGATATGAGTCTTCTTAGATCCTGACCCCTGCTCCCCTCTCTGGGAAGTTGATCTTGACATCTCCTCAGCCCAGCATATGTCAGGTGGGCATGAAAAGGGCCAGCACATGCTCACATTTCAGGACTCTGTTGCTGTCTCCCAACCCCTTTGACCACCCCACTCTCCATCTGTGGGTTGAAGAACTGTTTTTCCCCCCAAGCATTTAATTAATTGATTATATATATATATATATATATATATATATATACACTGTAGCTGTCTTTATAGGGACTCAAATACCATTACAGATGGTTGTGGGCCATGTGGTTGCTGGGAATTGAACTCAGGACCTCTGGAAGAGCAGTCTGTGCTTTTACTGGCTGAGTCATCCCTCCAACCCCAGTGGGGCTTCTTAAATGAGCCTCTCTGTGTTTTTTCCTCCGCTGTCTTTTTTTTTTCTCTCTGCAGCTAGCCACACCTGACCTCCTGAGAAACTGTGTTGCTAAGCAACCGTTTTTTTGGTTGTTTTTTTCTTTCTTTTTTTTTTTTACCAGCTGCTCTTACGACTTTTTTCTCTCTTAAAGGAACAGAACTAAGAAACTGCTCTGTATCCTGAGCACACTCGTTTCTCTTCTCATCCAAACTTTAAGTTTGGATTTCTGTCTCAGATTTTTTGTAAGTACTTTCCCGACATCCAGTGCCAAATATAACTGCACTGCCTCTCACCTGGGACTTTTCTAAGCTTGCATTCCATGCCCCATGTTGGGCGCCATATACCCTTAAGAGTTTTTGTTTTTGTTTTTTCCCAAGCTTTGTTCCCAGAAACGATGACTCTGAAACTTCTTTTATATAGATCAATAACTTTCACTTGGTTCCCTGACTTGCTCATATCTCAATAGTCCAGTTTATTCTATTCTAGAGCCACATGGTTGTTTACCTGCTTCTCAGATTTATGTGTCTGTCTCCTCAGAATTTGGGTGAATCTCTCATGTACCTGATTCATTTCCAGAATTCTTTCTCTCCCATGCAGGTGTGTTACCTTTGAATTCTGCCTCAGCTAACTGGCAAAAGGCTTTTCTATTGACAGGTGAATATTTATACACAGTGCACAATGACCTTATCCCTACAACTTCCCCACTACATGGCATTACCTACCATGTTGGTCTGACTCTGACACCTCCTCCATCTGATTCCTCATGTTGAGTCCTCATGTGGTCAACTGAGACCTTCCCTCTTTTAGGGTACGGAAGTCCCGCCTTATTCTCTTCTGTCCAGTTCTTTAATGACCAATCAGAAAATAATGGAGGGCAGTGTTTTACAAAATACCAAATCAGGAAATGCTTCATAATAATGCCAATACCAATTCTGGACTACATTTGGATCTCTGGGTACAGAATTCATCACTTAAATACACAGTGCTCAAAAACATCCTCAATATTGCCCCTTTTTAGTCTAGAAAAGGACTTTCTCTTAGATTAGTAAGGTATATATAATAAGAACAGTTATGGAAGCTATCAGGTAAAATTACTGTTGCTAACTGTTTCTAATGCTTTGTCTTATTTAGACTCTCACAAGCATTGTTTCCAGACACTGAGGGTCCATAGCTGGCTTTGATCAAGAATTGCCGTGCTGGGCGTGGTGGCACACGCCTTTAATCCCAGCACTCGGGAGGCAGAGGCAGGCAGATTTCTGAGTTCAAGACCAGCCTGGTCTACAAAGTGAGTTCCAGGACAGCTAGGGTTATACAGAGAAACCCTGTCTTGAAAAAAATCAAAACAAAAAACCAAAAAAAAAAAAACAAAAACAAAACCCAAAAAATAAAAATTAATCATTGGCTGGAGAGATGGCTCAGCAGTTAAGAGCACTGACTGCTCTTCCAGAAGTCCTGAGTTCAATTCCCAGCAACCACATGATGGCTCATAACCATCTGTAATGGGATCCGATGCCCTCTTCTGGTGTGTCTGAAGACAGCTACAATGTACTCATATACATAAAATAAATCCTAAAAATAAATTAAAGTCAGGGTTTCTATTTCTACACAAAACATCATGACCAAGAAGCAAGTTGGGGAGGAAAGGGTTTATTCAACTTATACTTCCACATTGCTGTTTTTCACCAAAGGATGTCAGGACTGGAACTCAAGCAGGTCAGGAAGCAGGAACTGATGCAGAGGCCATGGAGGGGTGCTGCTTACTGGCTTGCTCTTTTATAGAACCCAAAACTACCAGGCCTGGCATGGCACCACCCACAGTGGGCCCTTTCACCCTAGATCACTAATTGAGAAAATGTCTTACAGCTGGATCTCATGGAGGCATTTCCTCACCTGAAGCTCCTTTCTCTGTGATAACTCCAGCTTGTGTCAAGTTGACACACAAGTACACGTATGCGCGCGCGCGCGTACACACACACACACACACACACACACACACACACACACACACAGAAATGTTGGGCCTGAGGTCACACAAATAATGAGGCACAGGCCGCCACAATCCAAAGTCAAACAAAAGCAGCTTTTATTCACCAAGGGAAACTCTCACCAAGAGATCTAGCTGGACTAGAGATGCAGTTAGGCTCGGGAGCTGAAGCAATGAGCCCAAGAAGTGGGCTCACAGGCCTTTTAAAGCAGAAAACCACAACCAGGTATGAAGTGGAAGATTAGGGTGAGGGTCTAGGCAACCTTTACCATGGTTGGTTGTGGTTAGGGGGCTTTCCAGAGGTCCTGGTTCCTGATTGGTCTGTGGTGGCCCCTAGGTATTCCAGGGAAAGAAGGGTGGCAACTGTTTCAGGATCTTGGAGAAAAGGCCAGATGTTCCTCCCCTTCCCTGAGTGGTAGACTCTAGAACATTTGTGGTTTTTCTTGGAATTGGGGCCATGCAAAACGGAGGACAGACTTCAAGATGGAGCAAGTTAGGCCAAAGAAGTTTAACCCAGTCCCACCGACACACACACATACACACACATACCTATTAAAACAATAAGATAAATAGAGCAATTTTTAAAAATTGATTTACTTCTTGGTAGTCAAAGTTTCAGATTTTGTTCTGATTGATGTTATCAATATAAATTCCACGTGTAACTACTAAAAAGTTCCAGTTTCACTCGACAAGGCATAAGACAGCATTGGAAACTTAAAAAAAAAATACATATATTTTTTTGTTCCATGTGCCTGAATTTTTCTCCCCCTGTGGGAAGAAAATGGGTGGAGATGACATATTAACAACTAAAATGCTGAGCTATTAAAACATTTCTAATTTTGCTTTGTGGGTTAAAGACCTCTCTCGCACATACCACTTAAAAAAAAAAAAAAACATTGCCAGAGTATGTGCTTTAATCATTTCATCCTTGTCACGCCGATCCTATTATCTATTTAAGTGACCCCCTTCCCCATCAGCCTCAAGAACGACCTGAGTCTGGGTCCTGCAGTTCTGAGCACAGAACGTGGGGCTCCCAGTAAACGACAAGTAAAGACCTGCCTATTCTTTCGCCTCAGGCTGACCACAGGTGTGGTGGGATGATATCTAGGAATCTATGGTAGGCATTTTGCAGCCAGTGCTTGTCCATTGCAAAATGGGAATAATTCGTACCTGTTTCCAAGTGATTTAGGGAGGAGCCAAGAGATGAGCGTGAAAAGTTCGCAGCAAAAAGATTAGTAACTCACTCATTATTTAATGGATAATTAAGCTCCTAGGCCCGCTATTACAGAGCCCAATGTGTTTCTCCAGCCGATCGCAGCCTTTCGGACTAGTGCTTAGGACAGGATCTCGCCCGGGGCTGGTCTCCTGCGAAGCCCAGCGAGGTGGCCTTATTAAAAATGGCGCTGGCGGCTTCCGTGGCGACTGCGGCGGCGCGGACTGAGTGTGCCCTCTGACCTGTTGGCAGCAGGCGGGGAGGGGCGCCGGGCGCCGCCATATTGGCTGTTGTCCTGTGAGGGGAGCGGCGGCGGCGGCGGCGGCGGCGGCGGCGGCGGCGGCGGCGGAGGCGCGAGAGGAGCCAGCGAGCGGGGGAGCGGCGCAAGAGGCAGCATGACTCGGAGGCGGAGCAGGCCAAGCGGCGGCGCGGGCCGGCGGGAGCGGGCGCGGGCCGCGGGGCTGCAGAAGCCCCAGGCGCCCGAGCCGCAGCCGCCGCCGCCGAGCCTGGAAGCGGGAGCCGGTGCAGGGCCCCCGGAGGTGCCCGCCGAGCTGGATTGCGACGGTCCCCGAGAGGAAGAAGAGCCCAAGCTGGCTCCAGGCCCTCAGGTAGGATCGAGCAAAACGACTCCGACTGCCGGGCTGCTTACACCTCCCCAGAGCGGGAGCGGGAGTGGGGCGGGAGTGGGCATGGACCATACTGTGGGTCTGGGACCAAATCCCAAGTCCGGGGCAGATGCTTTCAACCCGCTTGCCGGGAGTGGAAGCTGGACCCCTCTCCAAAGCCAAAGCTCAGCCAACCCTCTTGCGACCCTTGTAAAGCTACCCGTTCAGGCCCTGCTCCGGAGCTAAATCTTCTGACCATTTATGCTCTCTGGGACTCGCTCAGGTCCCGAGACCACCGCTTAGTTCTCTGCCCTCCACTTCCCTTTGGAGCCACCTGATTCCCCCCTATCCCCTAGCCCCTAAAAGACCATCATCTCAGGGCGCTGGAACCTGCAAGGCTGCAGCCTCTGTGCGCCCCTCCACCCCCGCCCCCAGCAGCTTCATCCCTTCCCCTGCACGGTCTGCAGCCGCTACCCTCAACAGCTGTACCTCTCTGCATCTGCCTTCCGGGACCTCTCTCCTTTCCCTACCCAGCAGAACAGTTGGCGGCCCCAAAGACTGTTAGAATAACTCCACTAAAGAGGAAACCCTTGTTCTCCTCCTATCTCCTGTCCCATAAGGAGCCCCCACTCCCACCTCCAACCCCCGCCAGTCCACTAGTTTGGTGAATCCTGCGAGACTAAGAGTATTTGGGAGGATTCTCGGAAGCTTCCAGCTTGCCACCTGGAAGGTCACTTTCTTTTGAGCAAAAAGGAGCAAACAGGAGAGGCGGGGGTGGCGTGGGCCACAGTTGCTCAGGGAGGGTTGTGGCACCCGGGGCTGGGTGGCTCACCCTAAGCTTGCTCTGACAAAAGAGTTTTGAGTTGGTTTTTTGGCTGAGCCTGCCAAGGAAGGCAGGCCCCTGCAGGAGTCTTGGAGGGTCGGATGCAGCGCCCGGATGAGGACGAGGCGTGGCGGAAGATGCGTTTGGCTCTGCAGACACTGCATCGGGCAGCAGGGGACTCTGGGAGGCTGGTGCAGCCTGAAGGCATGGCTCTTGACAGCCTTCTAGTAGAATCTCTGGAATTGTGCATGTGAGTGGGGATGCCATTTGGGGTACCATTCCTGGAACGCTTTCCCTGACCTCCCCAGTTAAACCAAGTGCCCCCTCTGTGCCCACCACCCTCTTTGCTTCCCTTCAATGGCACCACTCCTTCTGTGATGAAACTTGTTGATGTGTCTGTCCCAAGCACTGAACAGTGAACACCACGGGCTGGGAGGATGCCCTTCGTGGGCTCCTCCACGCCTGTCCCAGGCTTTGCCTTTATGGAGAAGTAACTAGGTGAAGGAGGGGAAGGTTGAATCAGGCTAGAACCTGCACTTATTGTAACCTACTTTTGATGCTGGTCTCCTTTGTGTCTCGTATCACGGTGAGAGGATTTTTAATTAATGAAAGTATCTCAACTTCTTGGATGTCAGAAGCATACCCAACATCCCGCTCTGCAGCCTAGGCTGTCACAGGTTGCCCTGTGCTCCTGCTGGGTCTCCATTTCAACCAGACATTGCTTCCCCTTCTTACCTGTTTTGACCACCCCCCATCCCCGCCCCCAAAGAGTGTTGTTATCTAGAAGAGAACCATGCAGCTAGCTGTCTGTTTTCCTCTTTCTTTCCCATTCAGACATACAGTGCTCTAGAGCCCCTGTCACATAGAGAGCCCAGAAAGTTTGGATGGTGTCTTAACTGTCCAGTTTCATTGAAATGCAGTTGTCCCAAATTTGAACCTTCATTAGTACCTCTGATCCAGGTTTTTATAGATTCTTGTCTATAAAGAAAGACCTAGGATGGTTAGCATACCTTACTTTTATTTTGTTATTTTTAAAGATTTATTTATTTTATGTATATGAGTACACTGTAGCTGTCTTCAGGCACACCAGAAGAGGGCATCGGATCCCATTACAAGTGGTTGTGAGCCACCATGTGGTTGCTGGGAATTGAACTCAGGACCTCTGGAAGAGCAGTCAGTGCTCTTACCCGCTGAGCTATCTCTCCAGCCCGCATACCTTCCTCCTCCCCTTCCCACCTCCCCTGTGCTCTCCTCAGCACCTAGCACTGATTTGATGCATTAGCCAACTGATCTGGTTCTTTGTCTGCTTTTCCATGTACACTGTAGAGTGCAGGAGCTTTGTCAACTAGTCACCAGATCCCTGTCCTAGTGACTAACAGATATTAGTAAACAGACTAGAGGATATAACTACAATTACCCCGTTCTCAGATGGGAAAACAGAAACCCACAGCAATTAAACATTTACCCAAATGACTCCCACTTACAAACAAGAGGCAAAAAAACTCCAATCAAGTAAAAATTCACTCTTACACACACAAGGGAGCTGAAAGACCAGCTCTGATTGGACTCCGCTTTTTGCTAAGGGTAGAAATGAGAGTCAAGATACAGCTTTTTGTGCTCTGGTCAAAAGTTCTTGTTGTCAGGGTAGAGGCTGGACATTGCTCTGTCTACTGTCATATCTTTCTTAAGGATCTTGGTTTGTAACCCCCCTCACTTTTGTCTGGATGTAGAGTGAATATGAAAGGTAAAATTCAATGTTACCTGCTGAACCAAGTCTATGGGTGGCAAATAAGACTACATCCAGCCCACAGACTTATTCTAAGATCCAAAACCCATACACTGTTTTTTTTTTTTTTTTTTTTTTTTTTTTTTTTTTTCTTAACGTAAGTGGGTGTTTTGAAGCAACTGTGTGGCAGGGGGGCAGTAGTTTGTGCCTGTAATTCTATTCTAGCGCCTGGGAAGCTAAGGCAGGAGGATAGCCTTGAATTCAATGCTAGTCTGCACTATATAGCAAGTTACAGGCCAGCCTAGCCTACATCACCCATTTTGATAACTATAGGAAAAAGTGAAGCAGAGGATGTTTCATACCCATATCTGTGCCTCTTAGAATCCTGAAGCATTGCTCGTGCTGAACCCGCGTCTCTCTAAGTCATCCTGAGTGCTTGGGTGGCAGTGCTTCCTTAGGTAGCCTGGCTCCAGCTTGGTTCTCTGTAGCTCTTAGCTCACTCGTGTGACTTGGACACTTTCAGATACAATCTCTTAAGATTATTTGGGATCCCAAAAGGCCTTTCAGTTGTTCTAGCTCACTAAATCTGGTCTATCGCCCAAATCCTCCAACCCTTTTACTTGGAGATAAAGCTTAAATAGGTACTGTTCTATTAGCAAAGGATGGTGGAAAGGCGGAGGCAGGTCAGCTCACAGACCTTCAGAGCAGTCCAAGGAGGCCGTGAGAACAGCCTGACAGACTTGAATTTAACTCCCCCCTCCCCACCTCCCGCTTTGTGTCTCAGAGCTGCTTTCTTTCCCTATTTGAGCCTTGTCAACAAGAGAATGTGAAAGCAGCCTAGGATGGTGGCAGGACCTGTGTAGTGTGCCCAAAGCCAGCCTTACCTACTACTTGTACCAGCTGATTTTGGTCCTAACCATTCAGCTCGCAGCCTGTGTGCGTGCTTAGAACCCAGGAGGCATGCTAAGGAGCCTGGGCTTCTTGGCGGTGAGCTCATCCTGCCCTTCCCCTCCCGTCTCTCCAGCATCTCCTGGGACAGTCCAGTTTAGTGTGAAGGGCCTCCAGAGACCTGGTTCTTGCAGTGCTAAGAGGAAATCTGTTCCCTTGAGGAACTGGCTGAGGTGATCAGTCAGTACGGTTATTGAAACCATTTCATTATGTTTAATTCACTCAGCAAGCTTCAAAATGATCTCTGTAACCAGGGCCTTTGTTTTCGATACACAGAAGGTCCAGGTGGTTCCTATCCTCAGACCTTCTCCTGCCGCCTCGAGCCTGCACCACGGTCATGGCCAGTGGGAGGAAAGGATCTAGGGGCCACCCTGCCTAGAACCACCTAGTTCTTTTTGTAAGCCAGAAAGAAATCTCAGTGCAAAAATGCCAATGACATTTGATGATAAGGACTTGCCCACTCCACTTAAAGTTTTTAGCTTCCTTAAGATGTCTAAGAGTTACTAGCTTAATGTCTAATAATAGATGGGGGATTGTAATCATAACACTTTTACTTACTGTACATAGAAATTTTTAGAGTAGGGACCATTTTAATTAAATCACTTTAAGGGTATATATTGTGTGTGATCTTTATTGCACAGTATGTGGCTGTTGGATACCTCACAGTGCTGACTCCCTGGTCCTAGCTCAGGCCAGGTCTGGCATACATACTATCATACCCAGTGCACTCTTGCCAACTTCATTTGGCAAGTGAGTCCAGGCTCTTACTTGGTTACTGTTAGGGACCAACAAGTCAGACTTGTCAGGCACGTAGCACAATGGTAGCTATAACTGTAGATGCTTGCTTGTTTGGATGCCCAGGATATGGTAACCCAGGGAATGCTGGACAGAGAAGCTTCTCAGAGCCTAGTCTAATGGTTGGATATCTCTGGAAAGTAAGGTGGAGAAAGGAAGTAGTGTCTACGACATCAATTCTCAACCTTCCTAATGTTGTGACCCTTTAATATAACAGTTCCTCATGTATAGTCCCCCCCAACCATAACATTATTTTTGCTACTACTTCATAACTGTCATTTTGCTTCAGTTATGAGTCATAATGTAAATATCTGAAATGCAGGATATCTGTTGTAAGAACCCTGTGAAAGGTTACCCAAGGACTCAGGACCTACTTGGTTGAGAGCCGCTAGTCTACAAAGAAGGGATGAGCAGTGCCTGGGCTCATTTGGAGAGCATAGAGCAGTCAGGTTATGCTCCTCCACTCCTGGTGGTTTGGGCAGCTGAGGAAGCAAGGGATGGTCTGGTCAACCCTCTGTGATAGAGTGTGAGAACGGAAATCTGTGGGAGAGGCAGCTGGGATTGCTCCCTCTAGCCCTTGTCTCCTCACCCCAGCCTCACTATGGCCACCACCTTGGTTCAGTTCCATCCGTGACCTATCCAACTAGGACCGGAGCCCACCCAAGATCCATTTTTAGATTCTAGTAGATGATTTTGAGTATGGCTGGATCTGGGAGCTGCTAACTTGAAGTCGAGCATTGTGTTTCGTTTTGTTTTAAGGGGCTAGAGTCTGTGGATAAAACTCAATGGTAGAAAACCTGTATAAAGTCTAAGGCCTTGGGCTTGATTCCTAGTATCACATAAAAAAGAAAACCGGGCTGAAGAGTTGGCACAGGTTTAAGAGCACTTCCAGAGGATCTGGGTTCAATTCCCAGCACCCACGTGGTGGATCACACTGTCTGTAATACCAGTTCCAAAGGATCCAACACCTTCTTTTGGCCTCTATAGGCACCCGACATGCATACAGGCACAGTATTCATGCACTTAAATTTAAAAAGACAAAACCAAAAAGCTCACCTTCCTCCACTTCCTGAGTTAACTATTCAACTGCTCATCTTGTGTTGTATATTAGCCTCCAATGTATCTCTGATGAATGATTGGAACACAGTGATTCCTGGAACACTGTCTGTGGAAGTCTTGTAGAGGTAACAGATTTAAACGAGTAAGGCATGGGACATAGGGCCGTGCATGGTGGTGCATGCCTATAATTCATTCCAGCATTCAAGGCAGAGGCAGATAGACCTCTATGATTTTTGAAGCCAGCCAGGTCTACATCATGAATTCTAGACTGGCCAGGGCTACATAGTAAGATCCTATTTTTTTCTTATGTTCACTTACGTTAGGCAGTCACTCTATTGTAGAGAGCCCTGTTCGTTCTGACTAAGAACTTGGAGGATTTGTGCCTCGGGAAAGTAGTATTTAATGGTCCTTCATGGGCAGTTACGACCAAGACAAGCTTGTATCCTAGGAAGGGTCTAAGTTTGCCCCTATTATATCATCCTCATCCTTCAAATTAGGTAGCCATTAGCAGAGTAGCAGGAGGAACATGCTGCAGTTTCATAATATGCCTGTCTCCCCCTTTATCCTCTATCCAAAGCTCATGGCTCCCTTTCTGATTTTCCCCCATTAGAATGAAAGAAATAGGTATCTTTATACTGAAAAGGGATGTGGGGAGACTAAGGCAGGAAGAAAGGGCAGAGGAGCTGCTAACTGAAGATTCTGATTAGGAAACCAGGGCCATGTTGTACAATGTGGGGGTTCAAGGATGCCTTGCAGGTCACTGTTTAGTTCTCTGTCCTGTGCTTCAAGTAATACATTTGGTTTGGGCAAGTCTTACTTAGTAAGTTTCCCTATCATTTTTTCCAGGGCAGAAGAGGAAAGAAACTAACGGGTATTGAGCACCTACTGTGTGCCAGACCCAGGCCAGGTACTTTACATAATTTATTTCCTTCTGTCCTCACAACTCTGTGAAGTATGGTGTTATTCCCATTTCATAAATTGAGAAACCTGAGACTCAGAATTTGAGTAATACTCAAAATACTGAAATGGCAGAAGAGGGATTTGAACTTAGAACAATGTCTCCAAAGTTCATGCTCCTTTCCCAGAGAGTGAGAGTGAGAGAGAGACTGTCACGGAGTTAAAAGAGTAGAGCAGCAGTTGGCCCAGGGGTCTGGGTAAATGAGCAGCTTGGCCTTCCTCTGGCTACTAGGACTGAAACAGCTTGTGCTGGTTAGGTGTGGGGTCCTTAGGATCAGCCAGCCTCACTGCAGTGCCCTTACTCAGCTTATATGACCAGAGAAGGGTCACTACCGACTGGCTTTAGAAAAGGAAGCAGTTTCCTGCCTACCAGAAGGGTAAGAATTGCAGAAAAAGTTCTAAACCACCAAGGTGGAGTTTGGTCAGCGCCTAGAGCACTAACTGTAGCTCTGATTTCTAGCATTCTGAGAGTCTTAGTTCTGACTTCCTTCTCACCAGAACCTTGCCCTCAGCACAGCAGGTCAGGAGAGGGACTGGGTTTGCTGTTTAAATTCTATTCCTGATGTTAAGTAGCTGAGACACTGAGCCGTAAGGCTTTAAAATTTCATTTCTTAAATGAACGCCTGCTATGTGACAGACAACAAATCATACTCGGTCTCTGAACATATGTAAATGATCAGCTCTCCATGCCCCAGAGAGCTACGCTCTGCCAGGAATGTGGCACCATGTGGCAGGTGTTACACTAAAAGAATAACTTTAACTTAGGAAGTTCAGAGAGTTTCATTGACCTTTGGCTAGGATCTCATGGGATGCTAGGAATTTACTACAGAGTTGTCCAGTGTGTGGAATGGTGGCGGACATGAGAAATTGTAGATGTTAGGTGTCAGGGAAACTCTTGGAGTTTAGTATCTTGAGAGGATAGTACTCTCGTGGGCTATTTCAGAATAGAATTTGGAACCTGTTGCAGAGCAGCTGGCTAGATACAGCATGTGTCTTGGGAAATCTGGTACAAACATCCGTGAACTCTTGGGACCGAGAGGAGCTCCTGGGAGGAGACCAGGCTGAATGTTGAAATTCAGTCCAGCTGCAGAACAGATCTGGGCACCTGTCTGTTCTGCTGATCAGGGTTATTCTCTGACACTAGACAACCTGTGGACAAAAAAGCAGTCTTAAGTCATGCCTCAAAAGCTGCTCAGATAGACCACGAGCTATATAATTGCTGATAAGAATTATTGCCTTGCTGGGCAGTGGTGGCGCACGCCTTTAATCCCAGCACTTGGGAGGAGGTGTGCAGAGGCAGGTGGATTTCTGAGTTCGTGGCCAGCCTGGTCTACAGAGTGAGTTCCAGGACAGCCAGGGCTACACAGAGAAACCCTGTCTTGAAAAACAACAACAACACGAACAACAACAATAAAAAAAAAGATTTATTGCCTAGCACACAATAGGCCTGGAGTTTAATAATGTTTAAGTTACCACATTAATATAAATCACAATTTTTATGGAAAATAATTATGTGGGGGCCCGTGAGATGGCCCAGTAGGGAAAGGCTCTTGCTGCTACTCCTGATGAGCTGAGCTCATCCCCTGGGATCTACGTGGCAGAAGGAGAGGAGACTCCTGAAATTGTCCTGATGTTTACACATATATATGGTGTGTGTGCTCCTGGGCATGAATGCATGTATACTCACAAGAATAATAATGAAGAAATGTGCTATTTTAAAGTTAAGAATTATAGACATTTAATTTTATATATTAAGAATGGGAAATGGTCCCATTTTCATTTTGCAAATTTTTTAAATAAAGTTGGGGGTGGAGGCATGCTGTGTAGGTGGGAGGATCAGGGTTTAGATTCTCAGCCCTCTGGCTTCCACATGCACTCCTGGATAGAGGCTCCTGAATGCACAGGTTACACACACCCTGCTCACCCTGCACAAAGCCATGAGCTCAATGTTAAGTCTTTGTATTTATTTTACATTAAAAATCCATTGTCTGAGACTAGCACGGTTGTACATGCCTTTAATCCCAGAAGCAGGCAGATCTCTTAAGTTCAAGCCAGCCTGGTCTACATAGCAAGTCCCAGGCCAGCCAAAGCTATGTAGTAACACCCAACCTCCAAACAAGAGTGAAAACAATGCAATCTAATGCGCATCTAGCACTTGAGATGGATTCCTCAAATGTATAATTCTGTGAAATCAAGCTTTCGTCATGCAGGAAATGGACTTTATTTATTATGCCAAAAAATAACTTTTGTTAATAACTCTGATTCCTCAACCCAGTACTGAGACACTCTAAAGCTTGGGGGGAGGGGTAGTGATACAAGCTTTCCCAAATTCTAAGTTCCTGTTTGTTTAGATTCTCACACTGTAGCCCATTCTAGCCACAAACTCATGGTAATCCTCCTACCTCAGCCTCCTGAAGTGCTGGCATTAGAGGGATGAGCCACCATGCCTGACTTTCTAATTTAAATTTTTGATTGAAAGCTTGAATTTTTATTGTTGGCCACAAATACTTGAAGGTTTTTCTTGAAGTAATGGGCTTATTTTGTTTGTTTATTCTTTTGAGGAAACGTCTGCTGATATTCTTGTCTAAATAACAACGACATTCTTTCAAGGTAAAACTGGCACTGTATGGAATAAAAACTAGACACTCCCTTAACTTAATGCTTCCAATGCCAAGTAGAGACAGTCGGGTTGTGGGGAGCAGAGACACTGGACTCAGTGGCCACAGATTCCAGCTTCCTGAACCTGGCTCTCCTGCCCTGGGATGTGCACACTACAGCTGGGTTCCTGTGAGCCATCCCTCGCTGTAGAGGCTCTGGGCTCACTGAAGAGTGAAACAGTTATCTAGAAATCTTTTTGGCGAGAAACAAAATCAACAGAATCACTAGAATTTTTTCCTTCATGTTTTGCTGTAGACTAACTCTGTACCCCAGAGGCTCTGAAATGTAATCTGAGGTGAGTGGGAACAACTAGCTGCTGCCCAGGGAATCTGAGTTTAAGAATTAGTTCCCTGAGCCTTTGTGAACAAGAAAATACTGCATGTTTTCATTCGCTTGATGGCCATGTTTTTGTTGAGAAATAACAATACAGCCTGGAGAACAGCATGTTGAAAGCCTGGGCTCCCAGACTAAAGACATAGGGACCATGTTTGCCAGGATTGAGAAGTAATGGGCACTGCAGTTAGAAGGATCCCTGAGCCAGAGCTTTCTTAGCTGTGGCATTAATTAAAGGAATTGTGACATCTCTTAGGTCTTGGGCGTCTTACCACCCTTAACAATGAAAACAGAGATATGGGCTGGCAAGAGGGTTCAGCAGGAAAGATTCATACTGCCAAGGCTAATGACCTTAGTTGAGTTCTTGGACCCACATAGTAGAAAGAGAAATTGCTCCTGAAAGTTGTTCTCTGACCGTCACCCATGTGCCATTGTGTACATGTACCTGCACATTGCATGTACGCACTTATGCACACACGTGTGTGCACGCACACATACACACACACTCAATATAGTTTCAGAGTGAAAAGCTGGAGAGGTGGCTCAGTGGTTAAGAGCATGAACTACTCTTGCAAAGGCCCTGAGTTTGATTCCCAGGACCCATTTTAGGATGGCTCATATAACTGCCTATAAATTACCTCCAGTAATTCTGGCTGCCAAAAGTACCTGTAAACACATAGGCATAATTAAAAATAATAAAAACATACTTAGAAAAATAAAAAAGCAGAAATGAAAATGTCAAGAGAGTCAGATATAGTGGCACACCCCTGTAGCCCTAGCACTTAGGAGGCTGAGGCAGGAAGACTGTGAGTTCGGTGGTAACCTGAGCTTATAGTGAATGCCTCCCCCCACCCCACACTCTCTTTTTCCCCTTGAGACAAGGTTTCTCTGTAAAGCCTCTGAAGGCTGTCCTGAAACTTACTCTGGAGATCAATCTGACCTCAAACTTTAGATAGTCCTCTGCCTCTGCCTCCCAAGTGCTGGGATTAGAGGTACTCCCATTGTCACCATGCCCCATCCCTGGTGGTGAGGTGGTGAGACCCTTTCTCAAAACAACAAAGAAATGGCAAATCTCCTATCCCCACAGCGCCTTGTATCCTGAGAAAGACACCAGAATCTGAGGGCTTTTGGGGGTGGCCCTTCCAAATTACATGGTCCTGAGAACAGGAAGTAAGGGCAGTAGACTTAAGGGGAGGATTGTGACCAGCTAATGCCTAGTGTGAACTTGTTAGGAACAAACAGCTGAAGGCCTGCTGTAGGAATTCAGTGCCCACTGTCTTGACCCCTTTCACTGAGTGCTTTTTTTCCTACTGTTCCTTAGACCTTTGGGCAACTGTGCAATGTAGATGGTGTCAAGCTTAATTAGCCTTCCATGTCTATTTCTTCCTTTATCAGGAAAGGCAGCCTGCCCTATAAAATGATTTTCATTAATGGCTCATTCATTCATTTTGTGGTCTAATTGAGCTTGAGAAAGTGTCACAGTATTTTTCTTAGCTGGCAATATCTTATTGTACTCCTTGCAGATTTGAAACTGGAGCCATGCAGCAGGCTCCAATTGGGCAGGCTAGAGAGGTGAGGACCTGCTCTGTAGGAAGCAGTAATTTCAAGGATGGTCTCACCACACTGCCTGCCAACTATAATGCTATAAGGATGCTTCACAGATCTGAGAGTTAGCCTTGAGGCAGGCCCCGATGCACAGAGTATCTGCACTCGATAGCAAACACTCAGGAAGGAAGGCAGATGTAAGTTTAAGGGCAGTCTGCTCTCCATAGTGAGCTCCAGGACAACCATTCCTGTCAAGGATTGTCTAGAGAGGTGTGGATTTATACTGTGGCCTTTAAGGCCTTAACTCTTTGTTGAGAAATGGAGATGAACAGGTCTTAAGTAGAACACTCCCTTTAGCAAAGGGAAAAACATGGAGGTGCAGGGTACTGGGGGACTTAAGCTTTTGACTTCCTGCGGTTAAAGGCAGAGACTAAGATGTTTAACACAAGCCAGACAAGGAGCTTTATAACTGTAATCCTAGCACATAGAAAGCTGAAGCAGGAGGATTACTACAAGTTTAAGGGCAGCTCTCAAGCCCCACCCCACCCCCCAAAAAGATATCTAACATCTTGTATTTGTTGTATATGACAAGTTCTCAGTCGTATAATAAGATTTGGTAGTCATTTACTGTTTCCTTGGTTCCTGTCATGTAATTAGTATCCTCTGTTTAGCCAACAGCTGTGTGCTTTGAGCTGGAGGAGGTTCTCTATCACATTGCATTCTCAAAGCTGACCTACAGATTAGGACTTAATCCTGTTCTAGATGAGCAGAGGGAGTAGTAGGACCTGGTCAGCATCATACAGCTTATACATGATGGTTGCGCAGGGTAAATACCAAAGCCAGTGTTTCCTGCCACTCTTCCCACAGTTACTTTGACTCAGTACAGTCCCATACACTTAAAATTATAACAATTCTGTGTTTGCTTTTGAAAGAAAGTAAAGAAAGCAGTTCTTAAATTTTATGTATATAAATATTTTACCTACATGTATGACTGTGTACCATGTACATGCCCAGTTCAAGCAGAGGCCAGAAGAAGGGAGTGGGCCCTCTGGAAATGGAGTTAAGACACTTTTGTGGGCTTCCATGTAGCTGTTGGGAATCGAACCCAAGTCCTCTGGAAGGACAGTCAGTGCTTTTAAATGTTGTGCCATCACTCCAGCTCCAAGAAGGCATTTTTTGTACTGTGGGGGTATACAGTATACACTTGAATTATTGCTCAAAATCATACATATATTGGCCAGACATAGTTCTGGAATTTAGTCCCCAGCATTAGAGAGGCAAAGAAAAGTGTGTAAACTCTCTTGGGTTCAAGGCTAGCCTGACCTACATAGTGAGTTCCAGGCTACCCTATGGCTAGATAGACTCTGTCTCAAAACAATAACAACAAAGAAAACCAACCAAACAAAAAAAAACCCAAAAAACATAAAACAAAAATATTTTAAATCCCTATATATTGTACTTTATAGACTGTATAAAAATCTTACATGTACATGGTCCTGATTTTGCATGAGAGAGAGGAGAAAAGACTGATTTAAAGATTTTTACTATTTTCAGACTTTTCTTCCTGGTGAGACATGCTGGCACATGCCCATAATCCTAGCACTGAGGAGTAGATGCAGGAAGATGAGGAGTTTAGGACTACCTTTTGCTAAATAATGAGTTCAAAGCCAGCCTGACCTTCATGAGACCCTGTCTCAAAAAAAAAAAAAAAAAAAAAAAAAACAACAAAGAAAATACCTAGCAACAACCACCTCATGTCAGGATTTTAGGACCATCACGTCCTAGTGAGCTGAGAGCTGTCCTGAGGATCCTTGTCCTGGTTGTCATGGTATTCTTGTATACCATGAGGCGCTAAGCCCTGCATGCTGGGGCCTTCCCCTGCCTACCTGCAGTTAACTATAACTCACCTTACACCTTTGAAAAATGCCCTAAGTGCTGTACTAAAAAACTCCACCTTTGGAGCCGTGAGATGGCTTAATAGCTACTGGAACTTGCTATCAAACTTGAGAACCTGAGTTCAACCCCAGGACCCACATGGTGAGAGGCGAGAGCAGCTCCAGCAACTTGTCCTCTTGCCTGTGTGCACACATACACAAGGAGTACATACTTATGCTTACATTTTAAAAGTCCCCCTTTGCCTTCGTTTCTCTAAGCATTCTTCGTTAGCCTGCCACCCTTGTGAAATAACACGGCTGAGTTCCATTTGCACGTACTTAAGTTAAACAGCTGGCTTGCTCACTGAGACAGCCCCTTGGCAGAGTGTTAGTGTGTTTTATAACTTCCACTTGTGAATGTCTTTATCTCGGAGACTCTCCCCAGTCCATACACTTCCCTGAGTCTTTCCTTGTACTCCTGTTGTCACTGCTGGTTCCTTTTATTAGAAACCAGGGACCCAGGTTAGTGGATGACAGAATGGCTCATTTAAGAATACTCTGGTCCCAATTCACTGTGAGGAGGTGATGTCACAGGAAGTAACATACCCTTACAGACATGTTACCTAGTGGAGTGTAAACTTGAAAGTTACATGCGAGTTGTCTGTTGCTATAACAAACTACCTGCCACCTAGTCGCTTAAAACATTCCATTCATTATTTCCCCTGAAACTGCTGCTTGATGGGTTGTTCCTGCAGCTCTAAGCAGGCCTGTTTGGTTTCAGCCGGGCTCACTCAGATCTCATCAGCTGACTGGTTAGGTAGGAACACTCCTATTTTCTCCAGTTCCCTCATGGTGTGTCAGAGGCACAAGATCATGCAGGGCATCCATGCAAGGATACAAGAAGTGCATATACACTATTCAGATTGGTGCTGCCAGCTTGTCTGCTAACATCCTGTTGGTGCAAAGGATGGGCCATGTGCAGCGTGAGTGGAGGGAGACTAGGGCTGGAAAATCATTAATTGGGACTATAAATATAAATAGGTTCCCAGTCAGGACCCCAGTGCAAAAGGAAACCTTCAGATGGAAATGACTGAGTCAGATTGGTCGTAGAGGGGCAGAAGCAGGCTGAGTAACGATCTGGGCCTGGACTGTGGTACCTGGAGCACTGTTAGGGTGGGTAGGAAGCAGAGTTCAGGGAGGTTAAATAGCTTGCTCAAGGTTGACAGCTGCCTCATGCTGAGACTGAGATGGAGCGTGTGTCTGTCTGACCCAGAGTCCAGGATTTTTTTTCTACCATCCTTACCCAAAAGAGCACCGGGGTCTGTTTCTCCTTGTTTGTCTACAGACCCTTCTCTAAAATCCCACTGCAATGCTAAAGGAATTAATTGTTCATCTCTCTGGAAAACATGCATGTTCTTCCTAACTCTCCAAGGACAGGAAGTCCACGTCCTTCCAGGTGAGGACTGGTCTGTGGGCTGCGTAGATCTGTGGCGTCCTAGGCTCGTCAGAGAGGGAAGAAGCATCTCTGTAGGCTTCCGTATCTGAGGACATCTGAGCATGAGTTTTGGAGTAACATTACTGAGATTCAACCATTCACTAGCTCTGTAACCTTGGGCAACTCGTTTAACTTCTTGAAATCTGTTTCTTCATCTTTAAAAAATGGGAATATGAACACCTGGTTTGCAGAGCTGTTACAAGGACTAAAACTAAATTATGTTTCTAAAGTGCCTGTCCCAGTGCCTGGCACGTCATAAGTGGTGTTATTAATAATGTTAGCATCATTTCTAAGGCAGCCTTTCCCCCTCCTGGGAACCCGTGTCTGTGTGTTGGACAGGTTCCCCCTACCTCCAGCCAGTCTGTACAGACTTGTTGCCTGCTGTGTCACCGTGAGCGCAAAGGCTGGGAAGAAGGCCCTTCACAAAATGGACTGGTGTTGCAGGGTGAGAAGCTGCCCCCTGACTTCATGCCAAAGCTCGTCAAGAATCTCCTAGGCGAGATGCCTCTGTGGGTCTGCCAGAGCTGCCGAAAGAGCATGGAGGAGGAGGAGAGGCAGACAGGTGGAGACCATGCAGTGGCGGTAGGTAACAGCCGACAGACAGGTGACCCTGGATGACAGGTGACCCTGGGTGCAGAGCTGCCTTCCTCCCTTAGGAAGCTCAGCTCGTTCCCCTGGCCGCAGGAGGCTCTGCCCAGGCTCCAGAGAAACCACCGGGCTGCAACTTAGTATTTGCGAGCTGGGTTCAGGTTTGAGGGAAGACGAGACAGGCCTACTAGTGGATGTAGATAATTTTGATCACCTGACCCTGATGCCTTCAGCTCTGTGGCCACTTGAAAGGCCAGCAGTATGAAAGAGACCAGTGGAGGTCTGAGGTGTGCCTCGATCAGAAGACATTAGTAAGGCTAGGAGCTGTGAAAGACTGCATCTGAGTCATATTAGCCAGATTCCTCATTTCCCCAGATTTCCATTTACAGAGAATCAATTCAGTTTTCAAGACTTCTTGCTTTGGGACTGGAAATGGAGCTCAGTAGTAGGATGTTTGTCTTGTACAAAGCTCTGGATTTGTTCCTTAGTGCTGGAGAAGAAGAAAGAAAGGAAGTCGGTCCAGGGAGGTGACTCATTGAGAAAAAGCACCTGCCATCAAGCCTGAGGCCCCGAGTTTAAGTCCTCAGAATTCAGATAAAGCCAGATAGGGTAGCACATATCTGTGATCCCCAGGCTCCTGCAATAAAATGGGAGGTGGAGGCAGGACAGCGCCTGGAGCTGATGGGCCGGTGAGCCTTGCTTACACAGTGGCAAACCAACAAGGAGACTCTGCTTGAAACAAGGTGGAAGGGGAGAACCTGCATCTGCCCTCGGCCCTCTTCGCACACTGTGACTCATAAGCATCTGCACTTATAGACAGTACATTCACACATCACACCGAGATGTGCATCCTAAAGGGAAGGGAGGGAGGGAGTGGTGGCACTCTCTTCTAGTCCCAGTGCTCAGGAGGCAGAGGCAGGCGGATCTCTGTGAGTTTGAAGCCAGCCTTCTCTACCTAGTGAGCTCCAGAACACCCAGGGCTCCATAGAGAAACCTTGTCTCAAAAAATACCCAAAGAAATAAGAAAGAATTGAAAGTCTGGGGCTAGAGAGATGGCTCAGTGGTTAAGAGCACTAGCTGCCCTTCCCAGAGCACTGGAGTTTGGTTCTCAGAGCCCACATGGTGGCTCATAACCTACTATAATTCCAGTCACAGGGGATTGATGTCCTCTTCTGGCATATGGTACACAGACATGCTTTCAGATAAACACTCATACACATAAGATAAAAATAAAGTCCCAAAGATTAAAACAAAATAAATGGAGGAGAAAGAAAGGGGCCGGGGGAGCTTGAACACTAAGCCACACTCGTGATTTGAAGTCCTTTCATCTTGTTGGCAGCTCTTCACTATCAAATGGCCCATGTTCAGAGCTAGGCTCTGCCCACTGTTCACTGTCACACAGCTGGGAGCACAATAGTCCTTACCAGTGCTTGGCCCACACTGATTGTGCTTTGGCCATAACCTAAGGCCTGACGGAGCAGGTCAGCCCCACTGTTTGACCATGAGCCTTTTTCTTTCTCCTTTCCAGATCTCCTTGTCACACACATCCTGCAAATCACAGTCTTGTGGGGGTGACTCTCATTCATCCTCGTCCTCTTCATCATCCTCATCTTCCTCCTCCTCTTCCTGCCATGGGAACTCAGGGGACTGGGATCCCAGCTCGTTCCTGTCAGCACATAAGCTCTCAGGCCTCTGGAACTCCCCACACTCCAGCGGGGCTGTGCCAGGCAGCTCGCTTGGGAGTCCTCCTGCCATCCTTGGTGAGTCTAAGCTTTGGAAAGTTCTGGGCCCCTTCTGTGTAGGTCGCCGTTTGCCTCTCTACTTTGGCCCTGTCAGTGAGGAATCGGTTAATTAAATAAGTAAGCATGGGCCTGTTCTGATGGCAGCAGGATAACCTAGACCTTCGCTATCTCTGGAAGACCCTGCAAGCCTCGGAAGCTCCAAAATACTGCCAACCGAGAAGTTTGGGGGTCCTGATACTGTGTGGGGAACAAGTAGCCTGGAAAGTGAGACTTAGGTCATGTACACCTGCCCTCTCTCCCATCAACAGCCCGAGCCTCTGCTCCTCAGCCTCCTTGGATTTGTTCTGTCTACTGGAGGGATAGGTAGAAGGCACTATGTACTCCGAAAGACTGGCAGGCTGGCAGGCGACACGAATCTCCTTAAACTCAATACCAGTACTCAAGACCCAGAGGAAAGCCTTTGGATTATTAATGCCATACTTCTAAATGGACAGGAGAGTTGTTCAAATGGTACTGTCCTCAAGTTATGTGAATTGAGTTCATCATTCCAGTTATCTTAGTCCATGAGCAGAAGAGAGTCATCAAAGCCTTTTCATACTTCAGAAATCTGTAGCCTCCTAGGAGTCAGGCATACCTTGGCTGCTCTGGTCCATGTGGCCCAGAGTTAGATCCCAAGGTTGCTATAGCTTCCTTTCTTGGGCCTGAGAAATGCCTGAGAATAAGGGACTCGGAGAAACAGTAGACATTCTGTGTTCATACTGCGGCTGAGAATGCCTAGCCACACATTTTAGGGTACCCTCTGGCCACAGGAAGAAGGATGATGTGGCAATGAGCCCATGGGCTTTCCTTCCAGGTCTGACCCCTCTTTCTCCCCTCCACCTACAGGTGAGGCTTTCCCTGTCTCGGAGCACCACCAGCACTCAGACCTTACTGCTCCCCCTAACAGCCCCACTGGTCCTCCCCCCCACCCAGCATCTCTGATTCCTTCTCACCCTGGTTCCTTCAGCTCGGCGTCCTACCCACCCCCGCTGCCCACCACCCCAGTGGCACCTTTCCCCGCTCAGGCTTCAGAGTGCCCTATGGCTGCTGCCACTGCCACCCACCCCTCGGGGCCATGTCAGAGCCCTCATCCGCCCTCCACCAGCATGCCACTCCTGAAGATGCCTCCACCACTCTCGGGGTGCAGCCACCCCTGCAGCGGGCACTGCAGCGGGCACTGTGGTGGTCCTCTTCTCCCACCACCGAGCTCTCAGCCGCTCCCTAGCACTCACAGGTAAGCGAGTGCCGTGAAAGGCGCCACTCCCTGCTCACTGGAGCCTAAGAGTTTGGAAAACTTGCAGACAACAAAGTGTAGATTGGGCTGGAAGAAATGGCTACAGCGGGTCCTCTGTCGGATTGCTTAGCACCAAAAATAAATAAGCTCTAAATTAAGGGTTTTTTTCATTGTTTTTTGTTTTCCAATTATAATGTTTTAAAGCTTAGAACAGTTCAGATGTAAGAAAGGGATGGGTTTTCACAACCTGATGAGACACGTTCAGCATTGTGGCCTATTTTCTTGGAGAAACTTCTGTATGTAAATGGCATCATTTAGTCTATATTTGATAAATATTGTATGTGACAATTTTTTATTTTCTTCATATTGAGACAGGCTCTTGCCATATAGCCCAAGCTAGCCTTCTAACTTGTGTGCCTAGCCTCTTACTACTGGGATTGCAAATGTTTCTTATCACCTCCGACCTGTGTGGCAATACATGATCATTTACCTAATTAAAACTGCGTTCAAAGCTTAAGTATCCTTGTAATATCTTACTGTACAGTTATAGCATAATTATTTTATGTTCTTCCCCCTGGACATTGAAGCATTTCCAATTTGTTTTTGTTTTTGAAGGCAGGGTTTCTCTGTGTGGCCCCGGCTGTCCTGGAACTCTCACTGTAGACCAGGCTGGTCTCAAACTCAGAGGTCCACCTGCCTCTGCTTTCTGAGTGCTAGGATTAAAGGTGCGCTGTCAAATCTGGTTCATTTCCAGATTTGTAACCAAGAGAAATACTGTTGTGATGAGCCTGTGTTTAAATAGATCTGGGCCATTTAGAGCCCTAGAAGAGGCTCTGTGGTTCTGTTACCCTTTATTTGAAAGTGAGTGTATAGAAGGCAGCTGTGGTAGTAGGTTGACGCTGTCTATCATGGATCCCGGTCTGAGACCTCCCAGCCTGCTGCCACCACTCTTGACAGGCACTCTCATGTATCTTTCCCATGTTGTCGATGATGTTAGTATGGACTTGGACCTTGCTGTTTCCGTTAAGTAGTATGGTGTTCCTATTCCCTCAGTGTCTGGGGCTGGAGAATATTAATTGTAGTTCTTTTTGTGGCTCTCCAGCTGCAGAGCATTAGGTCATTCCATTATTGTAAAATAACCGACATCTAAAGCTGCCCTGCTCTAAAGCTTTCCCTCCTTTATACTGTTTATCATTGTTTCACACACGTTGGCAAGCTGCTTTTTCCCATGCAGAGTGCTACATACCTAGGATCCCAGCATTGGGAAGCAGAGGCCAGAGGAGCTAGAGTTCAAGGCCAGCCTCAGATGTTTTAGAAAGACCAAGAGTGAAGGGGAAGGAGGGAGGAAGAGCACATGTGTGTGCTCTGGATTCCCTTTGTGGTAGATGCAGAATGCCCTGAGTTTGATCCCCAGCAGGAAAGAGAGAGTAGATGGGAGAACTGCTTTTATAGGGTTCTCCGAATCCATGTAACCACCAGTAAAGAGTAGCAAGCCATCTGTATCTTCAGAACACTGGTGAGCTTGAAATAAACTCCTATAAGCACCATTGGTAACAACCACTGCTTTTCTAACTCTCCTATGTGTTTACTAACCTTTCTGGAAGCAGACATGGGCTACACTGGCCTGTCCTACACTGTCACGTTACTCTTATTTCCCCCTCAAATATAGACCAGCTTCTGCAGTACTCCAGCTGCTGCTGCTGTATCATAGGGCTCTGCTTTTCCCCGGCTTTGATTCAGGGACCTCTCAGTCTGTCTCATCCTTGCTCTGGGAAAATATTGTTTATAAGTCGCCCCAACTCATTGCCAGAGTTCAGAGGCAGAATGTAAGTGGAGAAAGCATGAACTCTGTGCACGAGGAAACAGGAGTTTGTTATTTGCTCCCCGTTGAGCAGAGCAGCCAAGTGCTCTGTGTCCCAGTCTCCACAATTGCTAAATAGGATGGCTAGGTGTCATGCTGAATATATTTTCAGTCTGAGCATTAGTGGCTCTTCTAGTCTGTGGCCCCCAGTAGACACAGCTGCTGTTTTTCATCTCAGAGCTCTTGAGTAAGTAAGCTCTGCCCACTGACACAGACACAAGACTCAAGTGTGCCGTAAGGACCCTGGACAAGTAGGGGAAAAACTCTTGTTTTTGAGGCTATTCTAGAAGAGCCACCAGCCCTGAGTCAGTTTATATTCCTGTTCACTGAGAAACTTGCTCTGCAAGGTGAATGTGCTGTGTATGTAATCAGACTCCAGAATGCAAGGGGCAGGCTCACATTTGAAAGACAAATGATGAACAGCCCACTATCACAAGGCTTGATAAAACTGAGAGCTAGAGAGGTATCCACACAGCACCATCAAATAGGTGTATGCATGAAACTTCCACAGGGTCAGTATTTACATTTGTGGTACGGGAGACTCTTACCAGGCTCTGATCTTTACAGGAGGTAATGTGACAGGTGGAGGGTCGTTGGAATGGTGGCTGGGGATTGGGATACTTTTCTAGGCTCCTGCTATATATTCTGTGCCTACACCACCCACTCTTACCTCTGGGCCCTTCTCCCTTGCAGCAGGGACCCTGGGTGCAAGGGGCACAAATTTGCACACAGTGGCCTGGCCTGTGAGGCAGATGAGGGTCTGGGCGAGGAAGAGGATAGCAGCTCTGAGCGCAGCTCTTGCACCTCGTCCTCCACCCACCCCCGCGATGGGAAGTTCTGTGACTGCTGCTACTGTGAGTTCTTCGGCCACAATGCGGTGAGTGAGCCTGCCTGGGCAGAGAGGGCTGGGCAGCCAGGGGCAGAGGAGAGACCCCTTGATCGTGGCAGTGATTGCCATACTGGGAGTCAGAGTCCTGGCAACAACGTCTGCTTGCTTCAGCCTGGAGGCACATTTGTGAGGTCGGGATATCTTAACGTTTTATTGGCTGTGTTCTTCTCGTGGTTTCTCTTAAGATTGACTTTTTTTCTTTAGGCAAAAGGAGAGGAAGTGGCAGAGAAAAAAGCTATGATTCTGATGAGTATGTATACGTGTGTAATCCCAGAGAAGTGAACGCTTGTGCATGATGAAGGCAGAGTGGAAGCAAAAGATCCCCAAGTGTGACAGCCAGCTGAGGGCCAGGCCATGAGCACAGGTGGCACCAAGGAGGCTCAGGGCAGGGCACTCGCTATCTCTAGACAGCAGAGCAATTCAGAAGTCTCACAGGAGAAGAGGAAAAGGCTACTGGCTAGGGCGAGCAGTTTAGGATAGGAAGTGTGGAAGTAATTTAGAATTACTAGTCACCTTTGAGTGAGGCATTGTTATCTTCATTTTAGAGGTGACAAAATTGAGGTTCGCAAAGACTGAGTGACTCACCCAAGGTCATACAGCTTCCAAGTGATGAAACCCAGGCTCAAACCTGCTTCCCTGGCTCCCCAGTCCTTGGTCACCAAGCTCTGCCCTCATCTTCATACCTACCACTGCTTCAGCTCAGAGTCTACTGAGGATGAAGCCATTTGGCCTTGGTGGCTGATGCTAGAGAGAATGATTATCTGGCTTCTCACCACATACATGGTGCCAGCGGGTGGGAGTGCCATGGGCCTCCCAGGCCCAGGGTGTAATGTCAGCACCTCCCCCTCCCCCAGCCACTCGCTGCCCCGACGAGCCGGAATTATACTGAGATCCGGGAGAAGCTCCGCTCAAGGCTGACCAGGCGGAAAGAGGAGCTGCCCATGAAGGGGGGCACCCTGGGCGGGATCCCTGGGGAGCCTGCGGTGGACCACCGAGATGTGGATGAGCTGCTGGAATTCATCAACAGCACGGAGCCCAAAGTCCCCAACAGCGCCAGGGCTGCCAAGCGGGCCCGGCACAAGCTGAAAAAGAAGGTGGGTGTGGGGGGGAAGCTCAGCTCTACTGCTCTCTTCCCTGAGGACTCCCTCACCCCAAGCCCTAAGACCTCTGGGGTATGAATGGTGTTGGCTGCCAAAAAACCTTGGTATCCTCACTACTATGGGAAGGTCTGAATGAATCTGGGAGGCATCAGGGTCAGGGAAACCCCAGGGACAAGGAATTGGAGCAGGAACTGTGTCTCTGCCTCCGCCGCAGGCTGCTTGCTAGTATCTTCCAAGCTGAGGATTTGCTGCTTCTGTCGTAGGTCATTTATTCATTCAGCAAGTATGTCCACAAACACTGGGAGCCAAACAGTAACAGTTCAGTTCTTACCCTGGGAGAAACTGAGTCCAGCAAGGAAACTGACACGAAACTGGACAAACACATTAGGGTGTGACAAGTACCAGGTCAAGGGAAGTGCCCTGTCTTGTAAAGCCCAGGAGTGAATTTACAGGAGGGTGACTCATCAGCTGGGTCCTGGGAACAAGGGCAGTGGGTACAGCACAGCCCACAGCAGTGTGTCAGAGCCAGTGCTGACAGCCGCAGAGTAGGGCAGGGAAGTGGGGACAGGAGAGCCTCGGAGGCCCTGCTCCAGGGCCTTAGCCTTGACCTTAGCCTCCAAATAAGAGGCTGTTACCAGAGGCCTGACTCGCTCAAGTCTGTGTCTCGATTGCAGTGTGGTGACCCAGGGGCCAGACTGGAAGGCAAGGGAAAGGAAACTTTGAGTTTGATACCCCAGGTAGGAAAAGACAAGACCAAGGGGGAGGTGACTGAGACTGGGGCTGAGAGACTTGAGTGAGAGAAGTGACAGGCTTGGGACTCTAATGGCAACACGAGAGAGACCCTCCAGCATGAGACCCCCTTGGGTGTGTCCCAGGTTGGAGCCAGTATGATAGTTCTGGTGCAGTTGGGGCTCATTGACAAGGTTCCTGGGAGGCATTCAAGTGCAAGTGGAGGTGTGAGACTAGCAGTTGCCAGCGCAGAGATGTAATTGAAGCCATGGCAATGAACCAGTCCTCACTCAACATGGAGGATAAACCCAGGGAGCTATTCCTGGACAGCCCTGCTGCTAGATGAGCCCCAGGGCTTGATGACTAGTCACCTGCAGCTCCATTCCTTCACCTGCCTACCCCCAGCTGCATCTGCTCAGTGCCATATGCAGGAACCACCATCTGAAGAGATGTGGTTTCACAGCCAGCTAGTTCCAGTTCTTGGGTGGTCAAATAACCCTAGAGCTCTGGAAGGCAGAAGTAATTCTCCATCTTTTCAGCCCAAGGACAACCAAGATCCTTCTGCAACCTCAAGTAGTTAAGCAAAAGGTCCTGCTGCTACCTTCAGAGAATGGTCATCCTTCCTTCGCTCCCACCCCAAGTTGCCCTCCCTCCAGAGTGTTCCACCCACTGTAGTGGTCTCTGGCCTTTGAGCAGTCCCCAGAAGGCATGTTCCACAGTTCCCAGGTCTGGTGTGCATTTTATAAACCTGTGTATCCTTCCTGAAAGACTGTTACTCCAGGGCTCAGTTCAGATGTTCCCTCCTTTGCAGACATCCTCAGGGAAGTCTTTAACACTTGTAATGCACCTTGCATCTCTCTCTAGCCTGCCATGCACTGAACCTTCTGATTGCAGCTCCCTGGAGTCACTGTCCACTTGACCTGAGCCTTGTAGAGAGGAACAAACATACAGTGTTAGGTCAGAGACTATTATCATTATGCATTTGGATGTCAGCCCCCTCTTTGATGTCCTTCTTAACTAGTTTGGCTGCCATCAAGAATCCAGTTTCCTTGGTAGGCATGGAGTGATGACTGCTTGTTCTCTAGCACCTTGGAAGCAAGGTAAAAGCAAGGCTCTCCCTGGTCCCCATCCCATTTTGAGACATTCTTCCTGCTCTTGCCTTTAGGCACTAATCCCTGATGCTCTGAAGCTATGCTCATGCTTGTGTTGTCTGCATCTATGATCCATCCATCCATCCTTTTCCCGAGTGTTGTCTTCTGACCCTTTCTCTTCTTCCCAGGCCAAGCTCACGCTCACTAGAGTAAGCTCCCCTTAGTCACTCTCTGACCAGTGCTCTTTAGTTTCTTGCCTGTTGCCTTTCTGACACATCTGGTCCATCCTACACTGTCTCGCCTTCTATACTTAGAGGATAGCATGTGACTATATGTGTCTGTGGCACTCAGCTGGGTGGCTCTCCCACTTACTTGAACTCTCATGTAGCCTGGCTGGCCTATAGGTCCTTAGTCCCTTTATTCCTTGCCCATTCACATGGCCCTTTTTTCAGACCTCTGATTGTCCAGCTTTGAGGCTCTCACTTGCCCTCCCTTTTTCTTTCAGTTTCCAGCAAGGAAAAAGTCATTGGACATACCTCATCATCTAAAGGAAGAGTTGTCCTGCCCGTGTAGTCCTTTTTTGCTTCCTCAGACTGAAATCCAGGGATCTGCTGTCTCTCCTCTGCCCTGGCTCCCATTCTGTATCCTGTGCCCACTGTTGAGTTTCAAAGGCAGGCAGGCAGTTCCTGCCTTCTCAGTTTGTTTCCTTTTCCTCACTTCCAAGTTCATTGTTTCCATTGTCACCTGAGCACTCACTCCTTCAGTCTCTGCTTTATCACTTAATCCAAGGTAGGTTTTGGATATATGCCATCATAGATGGTACCAGTCGACCTTTGATATGTGCTCTCCTTTAAGCCTTGGCTCCTTGACTTTCAGGCAAGCAGGAGTCATAGGATCACCATCTTCTCCATATTTCTCACCAGCCTCTCTGACCGCTTTTCCACCTCCCTGTGAGTTCCTGTCCCTCACCTAGACTTTGTAGACCATCTCTCTAGGGAAGAAAAGCCATCTAGGTGGCATTTTTACCCTGTTCTTGACCTTGGCATTTCTGATAACTACTGGTCCTCTTTGGGGACATCCTGCAGGTACCTCAAACTTAGGGCATAACAAAAGAGACCTACCTTTTCTTTTCCATTGTCTGTTGAGTAAAGGGGACCACTCCACTCTTTTGTTTGACCTTGAGCCGTGGACATTGTCATGGGCAAGCGCATTGTGACTGAAAGCAGCGAGCCTTGGACTTAAGTTTGAAGCTCAGCTTGATCGCACTTGCTGTATGACCTTGGGCAAATCAGTTCATCTCTAAGCCTCGGTTTTCCATCTGTAAAATGAGAACAGCAGGAACCTCAGGCATAGACTGGGAGGATGGTAAGACATGATACATGGAAAGCTGGGTCACATGCCCGGCGTCTGAGTGCTCAGTCCTGAGGGCCCGGGAGCAGCTCTAGTTATCGGTGATGTTCCCTGTATATGTGTCTGTCATTTTTACCTTCCTGCCGGACTCTGAAAATCCCTATCCATGATATCTACCCACAGCATCTATGTTTAAAGCCTTCAGTTGGTAATATTGGGTGCCTCAGGCTCAAACCCAGACCTCTGCACAGCCTACAGGCCGTAGGAGCCAGCTGTAGCTTGGCTTCCTAGCTTCATCTCAGTCTTACTTCCTAACCTACCTTCCTGGCTTCCAAGGTCCCTCCACACCACACCTTCCCAGGCAAAACCAAAAGCAGAACAAAGCTCTAGGCTCCAACTGTATTTCTGCATGGGGTGCTTATTCTTCCCAGGGTAATAACACTCACCCGTCAGTGCCCGCCAGGAGCACTCAGATGGCCCAGGCTGGCTTAAACATGCCTTGGACTTTCTGCCCTGTAGCACTTGACACGGCCGCTCGAATTAAGCTGTCCATTTAGATGTCTCTCTTCCCTGGCTGACTGAAGCTGGGAAACAGACCATGTCTTGTGCCCAGTTGTCCTCCCAAAGCTTAGTCCACTGTCTCACAGTCAATGAGCAAAAGGAACTAAGTCTGGAACTCATGAACTATGCCTTGCTGATTTACTAGCCGCTTGATCTTGAACCAGTTTTGTATTCTTACCAAAGCTGAAGTTCCCCATCTGTGTGAACTGTGTTATGGTACAGCAAGGGCAGTGGTGAGGGCTAAAGGACGACTTGCTGCAGGGCTAGGTCTGTGCATGTAGCTGCTCTCCTCTCCAGGTAGTGTTAGTAATAAGGAGGCGCTCTCCACACCAGGACTTCTCAGACCTTCCTGAGGAGACACTTCCTTATCTAGAACAACCAGCAGGCAGGCTGTGCATGCCCTGTGATGTCTGCAGACACTGCTCCAGGCCACACCGCTCACTGCTTTCCTGAGTACGTAGAGTTCTGGCACATGGGGAAGGAGACTCGGACCCCTACAGCCATCCTGAGCAACCTTTTCTTGTAAATTACAAACTTCGATATTAAGGTTCAGAGAAAGTGATTAGTCCAAGGGGCTCTAAAGAATTGAGCTCAGGTGTGTAGTCAGTGTTCAGAAGAGACAGAGGTCACATGGCTGCCCACTGGGGAAAAGAGCATTCTCTCTAAGGTGATTCAGAGGTGGAGGCAAGTCTTCTCTCCCCAGACTCAGTTTCCTTTGTCTCTCCCTCAATCTGCAAGTCACCTGCAAACTCATGAGGTGGGACTTCACCACAGTCTCCCTAGCTGACTTCTGGGCTCTGCTAGCCTCCTGGCACCTTGGGTTTAGGTACAGAAATTTGGATGGCTCAGCCCACAGATGGATTTCTATTCTCCTGATTCAAGTCTGTTGAAGAGGATTTACAGGACCTGCCAGTCTTTAGGGCTCAGGAGCTGCTTTTATACCTTGTGGTGAGGGCCCTGTCTGTCACTAATCATGGTATGCTGTAGGACACATTGAGATGTGGGCTGCGATGTGTGGAGCTGGCTGAGCAGTGAGAGACCTTTCAAGAGATGCCCCTCTTCAATAAGACAGCATCAGGAGGACATTCACAGTCAGCCACTTACTCGGAGCATCTCAGCTCCTACAGCACTTTTCCTTTAAGACTGCATAATAACACATCTCCCTGCCACCTACAGAGTTGAAGAGACTGCTCCACAGCCATGCATCCTCACTTTGTTCTTTAGTCCACAGTTACTGTCTCTACTTTGTAGATGAGTCCACTGGGGCCTAACTGGGGAGTAAACAAATTACTCAAGCTCATACTAACCCATCTTCAGGAAGTAGATCCTAGCCCTCTTAGACCCTAGAGCTGACACAAACCCATAGTGAATAAACTGTCCAAAGCTACCCTCAGGAGCATATTTGTACTTCTACCCCTGAGACTTGATACCTGTCTGCTTTCATCACCCCCTCATCCCTGCAGGGTTGAGGAATATATGAAGATTGTGAGTCTCTGTCTTCAGCAAGTGTCAAAGCTAGGTCCCAATTGGATGTTTCACATTATACTTGATCGATAGCAGACCTCTGCTGAAATTGTGTCTTCTATTGCAGGAAAAAGAGAAGGCTCGGTTGGCCACAGAAGCTCTGAAGCAGGTGAATCGTGTTTCTGGAAGCCAGGAGCCAAGGCCTGCCAGGGAGAGGCTCCTAGAGTGGCCTGACCAGGAACTGGACCGCGTCAATAGCTTCTTGAGCAGCCGCTTGCAGGAGATCAAGAGCACTGTCAAGGACTCCCTCTGTGCCAGCCTGAGTATGTGTGAGCTCAGCGTGGAGAGCAGTGGGTTTAAGGAGGGGACTGTGGAAGCTCAGACCCTCACTCCTTCAGACCTCAGTGGCTCCTCTCAGAAACGGCCTGACATCAACCTTGACCTGTCCCCTTTGACCTTGGGTTCCCCTCAGAGCCACACGTTACAAGCCCCAAGTGAACCAGTCCCACCTTGGGCAGAAAGGAGAGACCCTCACCCACCACCATGGACAGAGGTGAGGGGCCCACCTCCTGGTATCCCTGAGAATGGGCTTGTGAGAAGACTCAACACTGTGCCCAACCTGTCCAGGGTGATCTGGGTCAAGACACCCAAGCCAGGCAACCCAAGCTCTGAGGAAAGTTCAAAGGAAGTTCCCAGTTGCAAACAGGAATTATCTGAGCCTGTGGCCACAGGTGGAAAGCCAAAAAAGAGCAAGAGACAGGGAAGTCAAGCAAAGAAGACTTTGGCAAGTCCAGCCCCCTGGTCACCAGCCAATCTAGAGGCTTCCGGTGCCAAGAGCCAGGTATCTAGCCCCAAGCAGCCCAGCAAGGGCTCAGAGCCTGCCAAAGTGGGCAGTGGTGCAGAACCTGGAGAGGGCAGTCCGGGGAGCCGGCCAGGACCAATTCAGGCTGACAGCCCCAAAACTGACAAGAAGGGTAGTTCCTGGCAGAATTGGCCAGGTGGGGCCAAGGCACGGACTCTGGAGCAGGAATCTGAGCAGACCCCTGGTCCAGCAAGGCCACAGAGCTTGTCCCAAGGCAAGGGCCGCAGCCGCCGGAGCCGAAACAAGCAGGAGAAGTCAGCCTCCTCCTTGGGTGAGTGCACCAGGAACCAAGTGGCTGAACCCCCACTCCAACCAAGCCATGGGGTGGAGGGCAGTCCCAGCATGACCCCAGAGGCCTGGCCATAGGCACTGAGCCCTCCTGGCTGTGTCTTCCTAGACGATGTGTTCCTGCCCAAAGACTTGGATGGGGTGGAGATGGATGAGACAGACCGAGAGGTGGAGTACTTCAAGAGGTAGGTGTGTGCTGTCTGCTTTTCCCAGCTGAGGGGTACTTATGGTCTGCCCAAGCCCCATATTGTGTCTTAAGCCTAGAAGATCCACGGGGTTCCTCACTGCCCTTCCACATAGCCTGAACCCAGGGAGCCACTTGGCAAGACGATCACCTGGGAAAGTGCAAGGATAAGGTGAAGGAGCCATGTCACCACCGAGGAGCAGGGCTTCAGGGTTGCTCAAGAACTCTTTACATAAACTAGGCTGGCCTCAAACTCACGGAGATCCATCCCTAGTGCTGGTATTTTGCTAGTACTTCTGTTCTAGTGGGCCAAGCTCTAGGCAGAGTCGAGATTCAAAAAGAAATACATGGCCCAGCGATTGGTGCCATTACAAGCATAAAGGTGTGATGAGGCCACCTGTGGGAAGCCTTCAGACCAGCCTGGGGGCTGGAGGGCGCTTTTCTGGGGAGCTGAGACTGAGCTGAGCTCAGCAGGGATGCTGGAAGGTGTCTGTAACAGTGGGCACCATGTACAGATGTCTGAGGGAGAAGCAGCCAGCTCAGTACAGTGAGGGTGAGGGAGAGATGATGGCCATGCGTTGTCCCCTGGCCTCATGGACAGCACTTCCCAAGCCTGTCAAACCCCGGCAGACACTGGGACGCCACAGTGGCTGTTTAGAGCCAGCTCCTTTCTTTTCTTTCTTTTTTTTTTTTTAAGAGCCTTGCCAAATAACCCAGGCTGCCTCAAACTGGAGGCAGTCATGAGTGTTGGGATACAGTGTATCACTCTAGGCTTCCAGCTGGTTTCTGAGTAAATGGGATGTGTTTTGTCCAGGAAAGAACTTCTTACTGTGTTTTGCCCATATTTCCAAAACCCAATAGGTTCTGTTTGGATTCTGCAAAGCAAACTCGTCAGAAAGTTGCTGTGAACTGGACCAACTTCAGCCTCAAGAAAACCACTCCTAGCACAGCTCAGTGAGGTAGAGACCCCAGCTATCATCAGCACCCACTTCCTTCCATGCTCTGTGCCCCTCTAAACCATTCTGTATGATGACACTAGGGATTTGGGCTCAGGGCTTGCTGGCCCTGCTTTCTGCCCCTATATAGCAACCACATCTCCAGATTCAGTTGCTGATGCTCCGCGCGCGCGCGCCCTCCCCTTCTGTGTGTTCCCTCACCAAGGCCTCTGCTCTTCCATCAGCCCTCCCTGGTTTTATCTTGCTGCTGCTTCTCCTGAAGGCCAGCTTCCTGGGATGTCAGAACTGGGGCTCAGTCTCCCAGAGCATCCTGGCAACAGCAGACTTCATGGAGCTGCCCCATGCGTGGGCAGTGGGCTTACCCACTTGTTTCCTCAGTGCAGGCTATCCCTTCCACCTGAAGCAGCATAGAGTCCAGCCCTAAGGGAACAGTGGCAGGCCATTGATAAATCACAGAAGTGCTGATGAGGCACATACACCTGCATGCCAGAAGAGGGTGACAGATCCTTTTACAGATAGTTGAGAGCCACCATGTGGTTGTTGAGAATTGAATCAGGATCTCAGGAAGAGTAGTGCTCCTGACTGCTAAGCCATCCCCTCACCCCCCTTTTTTTAACTATGTATTTTTATTTTACGTGTTATTGGTGTTTCACCTGTGTGTTTGTCTGTGAGAGGGTGTCCAATTCCAAGTTACAGACAGTTGTAAGCTGCCATGTGGGTACTGGGAATTGAACAAATTCCTTTGGAAGAGCAGCTAGTGCTCTTAACCTCTGAACCATCTCTCCAGCCCCACAGTTCCGTGTCTTAACTTTGTGCTGTGTATCTGCATCAGGAATTTTTTTGTCTGAGAACTGCATAGCTGCCCTTAGTACAATGGGAGATCTGACCTGTGTACACATACTCTTGAGGTCCCCACCTGACACTATGTTCCTGTGTCCTTTAAAAATTTATCTCTGGGTTGAAGCAGTAAGCTTTCTGGAATCTGAATAACTCCCCCAGGGCAGTACAGAGGCCTGAAGCCAGAGCAGCCTCCAGAGTTGAGGCTCCCTGTGCTGTGCATATGTTGCCTCCAAGTTAAAGCTACTTTCTTCAGAGCCACCTCAGGCCTCCTGTGCTTTGAGGAGACTGATTCTTTGCCACTTCAGGATAACCACACCCCAAGGGTAGCTTCTAGAGATAAGGTATCCTCTGACCTTTCTTTTCCACCACCACAAGAGTAAGGAATAACAAAGACCTCATCTGCTGCCTCTATGAAGAGATAAAGGGTCACACCTCACATAAACCCAATCACTGGTCTCCTGAGAAACCTAATCCAGCCATCTTCTATCTTAGCTAATCTCGTCCAAGACAGGAAGGCCACTGCCCTCCTCCCCACCCTCACGAGTATACATCCTGGAGCCATTCCATCATTTTCCAGGAAGCTCTAGGAGTCCACAGTGCTGACACAGCCTTGGAACCCAGCCCAGGCTATCTCCTTGAACCTGAGCAGGAGTCTGAATCCAGGGCTAGCCTCCACTAGCACCTGTAAGTGGGAGAATGGTTGCCAGCAACCGAGCTCTTACTCAGCCCTGACCTGCACAGGGGTGCTGCAGGAAGGGCCTTCGTTTTCTCAAGGACTGTCCCGTATATTGACAGAACCTCAGAACTGGGGCTCTATCCCTCACAGTTTTAAACTTCATTTTCTACTGAAAATTTTCCTATTTCCCCTATTTCAATTTGGGAAATCTGTCGCTTGTTTTTAGCCCAAGAAACAAAGCTAACACTGAATATTACCACTTCCCCAGACCCAGATGCAGCAGGGCTGGGCAGAAGCTGGGGATGTAATTCACAGGGACCCAGGGCCAACAAGGCCAGCGGGGGCGGGGAGAGAAGGCCTGGTACTCACTGTGATCCTACCCTCTTCTTCCCTCTCAGCCCTGCCCAGGTTGACGTCTCCAGGTCACCTCAAGGCCGCAGCTCAAGCTGCAGATGTAGTTCTGACGTGCCCTGCCACCTGTCTTGACCTGTCCTGCTCCCACCACCCTGACCAACCAAAAGCTGAATGGACGCCATGCTGTGCTGGGGCCTGTGAGGACCTCGGCAAAGCCACTTCCTGGTGCTACGCTGCCTGCACTCAGAGCCCGGGGCTGGGCTGGCCTGTGAGCCAAGGACTGGTGGGACTGCTGGGCTGGCCTGTGAGCAAGGGCTGGTGGGACTGCTGGCCCAAACCTGCTCTCTTTGTGTTTGGTTTCTGTTTTGTTTTTTTAATTCTTTACTTTTGATACTGTGAATATCTTTCATGGGGAGAGATAAAGCAACATTTGGACACAGAGTTAGTATGATGGTGATTTGCTGATCTGAATGGGGAGTGGGAGAGAGGTATATGTACTCAGAAATAGAGGTCTGTCTTAGTCACCATCTACAGCAGTATTCTGCTCAGGCAGTCTGCCATCGTTCTTATATAACCCTTAGAGTCCCCAAGCAATTCTGAGTGGGGCTGACAGCCCAACATAATGGAGATGGGGGACTAAGGTTATGACAACAAAGTGACTGCTAAACCGTCTGGCTGGGCCCAAAGGTTGTGGCTGTTGTCACTGTCTAGGCCCTGTCTCCTATTGGGAGGACTCAAGTACATCAACCTAGAACACTATATGGGCTGGGTAGCTCGACAATGGCCGCCTCTGCATAGTGAGAGGCTGATTCAGTCTAGTGCTTCAGGGTTGCTGGGAATTGAACCTGGATCCTCTGGAAGAGCTCAGTGCCCTTGACTGCTAAGCCATTTCTAGCCCTCAAGAGAGTCCCTAATCCACCGGGCAATGGTGATGCATGCCTTTAATCCCAGCACTCGGGATTTCTGAGTTCGAGGCCAGCCTGGTCTACAGAGTGAGTTCCAGGACAGCCAGGGATACACAGAGAAACCCTGTCTTGAAAAACCTAAAAAACAAAAAGAGAGAGAGAGTGTGTGTGTGTCCCTAATCTTTAGTCCACATTGGAAAACTGAAGAAGCTAAGCTCTGATGTCAGCAGAGTAGTTGCAAAAGCAACATTTCCTCGGATCTCCTTATGTCCAGGATACCACTGAGAAAAGTACAGCACATTTGAGTGTAGTGTCTTCACCCCTTAGTTAATCCTTCCCGGAAATGGCCTTACAGGTTCACCTTGCTTAGCCTTTACACTTAGTTTTCCCCTCTGCAATGTGATCATGTGGACCTAGGTTGGATATGGACTTTTACATATGCATGAGACCAGAGGCCCTGAGGCCTTTACAACTATGCACCTGCAGCCCTAGCCAGTTGAGAGCTACCCACACCATACCAACACAATTGGAGCAGTTAAGGACAAACACCTTTTAGAATTAGATCTGCGTGTCCAGTGGGAATGGGCTATGTATACACTCGTAAACCTTAAAACAAAACACATACTAAACATCTATAAAGTCAAGGAATCCACTTCACCTTCCCAAATCCTATTTTAATGTGGTAGATTTACTAAAAATGTCTCACATGTGCCGTGTCCAGGCTTAAGTCTTTTTAAAGATCTGTTTTATGTGTGAGTGTTTTGCTCACACTGTAAGCCTGGTGTTGAAGGTCAGAAGAGAGCATTGGATTCCACAGAAATGGAGTTAGAAATGTGAGGCACCATATAGGTGCTGAGAATCCAATCTGGGTCCTCTGCAAGAACCAATGCTCTTGGCCTGAGCCACCCTCCAGCCCTGCTAAATGCCATTCTTAGCAAGCGTCTGCTAGGCTCTGCAGTTAACCCATACTCTTCTCCTCCCCCAAGGGAGCAGGAGCCAGACCACAGGCTCACAGCTCCTGCTTCTCAGCCTGTTTCATTTTTAGGAAAGGGAAAACAGTTGTAGCCTTTTCTCTGTATTGGTTAGCTTTGTTTTTCACACTTAAAACTGCTCTTTAAAATTCCAGTTGTGGCAAGAGTTAAAGTCTGGTCAAGTACCTACAAAGTCTAGCTTTGGCCTTCAGCACACGGTCACCAGCTAGGTGACTCCTGACTTTCTTTCACATTCCCCACCCCTCCACAATTACTCTTCCATTATGAATTCCGGGTGTTTGTTTCTTTACCATGAGTTCTTACTGTGTAGCCCCAGCTGGCTTCAAACTCAGATCTGCCTGCTGAGTGCTGGGATTAAAGGTGCATGCAACCACCTGGCTTTTGGATTTTAATTATTCTTCAAGAGAGGCTACTTGCTATGAATATCACGAAAATTGATTTGCACTTCCTTTGTGATTTCATGCTAGGTATTGTGATTATACACAATCCCAGCACTCATGAGGTTGAAGCAGGAGGATCACCACAAGTTTGAAGCCAACCTTGGCTACATGGCAAGACCCTCTCTTAGGTTAAAAAAAAATCATTTTATTTCTCCCAATCTCAGAACACTTTGGCACTCCATGGTGATCGATGCACCTATTACAGATAAAGACTTGGGAAGGAGCAGCCAGCACTAGCTCTGTCTTTCCTCCTTAAAGTAGGACTCCTAACAACCTGGGCCCGTCTCCTTACCTCACACCAGCCCCTGAGATCTCTGCAGATGCCCCAAGGAATCTGGTTATTTGCTCTACACTCTCAGCCCCTTTCCTGCTCTCTTGATGGTGACTCCTCCCTCCACTAACTCGAAAACCCAGATCCAGCATCTCTTCTGTGCTATCTCTAGCTTCCCAGGTGGTCACTCTGAGATGTATATCATTTACACACATAACATACAAGGTTAAAAAAGACCTTGACCATTATTTTACTTCTGACCCGTCGGAACAGCGGTGTTATCTCACGTTAATGAATAATATTTTGCGAGCACCGCTTGCAGGGCTGAAACTCCTGGCCGCCAGAGGGCACAACGCTCCCCGGGAGCGTGCGGGAAAGGACAGCGTGCGGAGGGTAGGGCGTGTTCAACAGATTCATCCTTTAACCCACGACTTGGATCTTCTGCGCATGCTTCAAATCCTCCCGCTACCCACAAGGCTTCGCCAGACCCAATTGGCTCCGCTGCGCGTCCGTAAACGCGCTGGAAGAAGATTGTCCCGGTTCGCGATCCGGCGCTCACGCCGTTGCTAGGCGACCACAGCAGTTTTTCCTATCTGATTGGAGCTCAGATGCCCTGGCATTGCGCATGTGTGCAGCCTAAGATGGAGGATTCGGAACCGGAGCGGAAGGTGGGACTGAGGTTTGGTCCACGCGAGGGGGTGCGGGCAGGGGGAGGGGCCGCGGCTGACTCGGGTCTCCGCAGCGGGCACGCGCGGACGAGGCGACCGCGGGTGGGAGCCGCTCCGAGGACGAGGATGAGGACGACGAGGACTACGTACCCTATGTGCCGTTGCGGCAGCGCCGGCAGCTACTGGTGAGGGGCCGCATCCCTGGTGCAACGGCGACATGTCCCCGGCCGTCAGCGGGAGGGGGGATCTGGGGAGCTGTAGTCCTACCTTGGGTCGTGGTTCTGAGGAAGACCAGGGACTAGTGAACCTGAGTTCCGGACAGACGTGCGCCTCAGTGCACACGATCCCCTTCCCGGAAAAAGCCCTCCCGGGTGCTGTGCCCCCTCACCTGCTGGGTCCTGGGCTTGGCTCTGAGGGACACTGCTGGGACCTCAGCTCCAGAAGCTGCTGCAGCGAAGACGCAAGGGCGCTACGGAGGAAGAGCAGCAGGACAGTGGCAGTGAGCCCCGAGGAGATGAGGACGACATCCCGCTGGGCCCTCAGTCCAATGTCAGCCTCCTGGATCAGCACCAGCACCTCAAAGAGAAGGCTGAAGGTGGGCCTAGCAGGAAGGAGAGAGGACGGGCCTAGGCCGCAGTGCTCCTGCTTCTCTGACCTCTTCGGCTTCTTTTCTCAGCACGCAAGGAGTCCGCCAAGGAAAAGCAACTGAAGGAAGAAGAAAAGATTCTGGAGAGTGTGGCTGAAGGCCGAGGTACCATTATAGTTGGTTCAGAGCAGAGGTGGACTGAGCCACCTCCTCCCGATTTCAAAGGCGAGACCTCTTGGGTGGTCTTGCTCATTGAGCCATGTCTGTCTCCTCAGCCTTGATGTCAGTGAAGGAAATGGCCAAAGGCATCACCTATGACGATCCAATCAAAACTAGGTATGCCTTTCCAGTAAGTATATGAGGTTGGGACTGGCAGTGGTACCCTGACGCCCTGCTGTGCGGACTGGGGAGGGAGCTGCCCCACCATACTCTACCGTGTTGCCCTCTCCTGCCCACCACCTACCCATAGTTGGACACCCCCGCGTTATGTCCTGAGCATGTCTGAGGAGCGGCATGAGCGAGTTCGGAAGAAGTATCACATCCTGGTGGAGGGCGATGGTATCCCGCCACCCATCAAGAGCTTCAAGGAGATGAAGTTTCCTGCAGGTACCCGAGGAGAAGGGAGACACCGTGCTTTATCATCTTGCCCCTGTGAGGTTGTGTATCCCAGCACCCACTGCGCTCAGCCGTGGGAATGGAGAGTTGGAGATAGGAAGTCTCTCTGTGGTTGTTGGTGGTACTTGGTTTTGGGGGGAGGAGCTCTTTTGAGACAGGATCTCTTTCGGCAGCCCAGACTGACCTCAAATCCAAAACAGTCCTCCTGCAGCATCCCTACTGAACGCTTGTGCTAGCTAGCACTGGAGGCATAACCACCACACCCTGTGGGCAGTTGTGAAACCACGTGTCGTTTTGGAGGCCCAATTGTCCCCGAACATAATATGTCCAGGCTTTCCTCACACTCAAAGATCCAGTTATCTGTGCCTCCTAGGTTCAGGGCTTATAGGCATGTCCCACCACTCCTCACTAGAGGAAGGGTTTTTTGTTTTGTTTTGTTTTGTTTGAGACAGTGTTTCTCTGTGTAGCCCTGGCTGTCCTAGTACTCACTCTGTAGACCAGGCTGACCTCGAACTCAGAAATCTGCCTGACTCTGCCTCCCAAGTGCTGGGATTAAAGGCGTGCGCCACCACCGCCCGGCGAGGAAGGGTTTCTTTGGACTTATTTTCAGATGCCTCGGCTATCTTCTGCTTCAACAGAGCTTCCATGAGAACTTAGGCCCAGTGAGCCAGTGAGCCTTGGACCTACTGTTTCCTGACACCCCAGCCTCTGTTTCACGATTTACAACTTACAGGGAAGAACTAATTCTACCGGACTCAGGATGCCAATTAAACTCCTGTTCTTTACTACAGCTATCCTTCGGGGCCTGAAAAAAAAGGGCATCCTCCACCCAACACCCATTCAGATCCAGGGCATCCCTACCATGTAAGTGTGGGCTGTGAGCATGACTGCAACAGAGAAGCCATGCCCACTTATCCAGCTGTCTCCTGCTGGGCCAGTCCTGAAGCTGTCCTCTCCCGACAGTCTGTCCGGTCGGGACATGATCGGCATTGCCTTCACGGGGTCAGGCAAGACACTGGTATTCACTCTGCCAGTCATCATGTTCTGCCTGGAACAGGAGAAGCGGTTGCCTTTCTCCAAGCGAGAGGGGCCTTATGGGCTCATCATCTGCCCCTCGGTAAGATAGGCTAATCCTGGGGTCGGGAGAAGGACTGTGCTGGCTTCCGGTACCAGCCTTGTCTCTGCCTGTAGCGAGAGCTGGCTCGGCAGACCCACGGCATCCTGGAGTATTACTGCCGTCTGCTGCAGGAGGACAGCTCACCCCTCCTGCGCTGTGCCCTCTGCATCGGGGGCATGTCGGTGAAGGAGCAGATGGAGACCATCCGACAGTACGTACTGATGGTCTCGGTGGCATCCCCTGAGTGTCCAGAGAGGTAGAAGAAGCCTTTAGATTGGCTACTGCATGGGCCTCACACAGTTCTTCTGGGAGTCCAGTCCTTGAGGGAAAATGGTTTGGGGTAGGATGGAAAGATGTAGCTGGATATTGTGGGAATAGAACAGATGGAATGCCCCATTCTCTGGGATATTGGAAGTCAGAAAAGGCATTGCAGGGAAGGTGCCATTTGAAATTGGGGGTCAGTTCAGGTAGAAAGCTCAGAGATTGAAGTCTAGGGTATCCAGAAAAATCAGAACTATTTACTGTGGTTAACCAGACTAAGGTACTGATGTGGACTGGACCCCAGTAGCACCTCTGCTTGGTCCTTTCCAGGTAGTGCAATCCTAGCAGACATCTCTAGCACTCTGGACCAGGCCCCAAGATGATAGTCATACCAGAACCCACCCCTATGTCTGAGGTATTCCCAGGCTCAGGGAGGATGCAGGTGTATAACAGATAGCTC
Source organism: Mus musculus (assembly GCF_000001635.26). Classification (NCBI taxonomy): domain Eukaryota; kingdom Metazoa; phylum Chordata; class Mammalia; order Rodentia; family Muridae; genus Mus; species Mus musculus. Next base: position 55,533,441 of record NC_000079.6, on the reverse strand, counting down.
ATCAGAAATGTGAGCCCAGCAAGGCCAGTAAAGGGGTGCAGGAACCAGGAGAAAACCTCTAGAGACTCAGGATAGCTCTTGTGGGGAAGGCATGACAAAGTAAGTGCTAGCCAGAAAGGTCTAGCCCTTACTAATAAGCTGCTTTTGTTATACAGAAGATAGCCTGGGGAAGTGCTGAGAGGCAGGGGAGGAGACAGCGAAAGCAGAAGGCAGTGTACAGCCTCTTGGTAGCTCATAGAGATACCCAGGAACCCAAAACTTAGGGTTTCTTTGTTCTCAGTGGTGTGCACATGATGGTAGCCACACCTGGACGCCTCATGGATTTGCTGCAGAAGAAAATGGTCAGCCTAGACATCTGCCGCTACCTAGCCCTGGATGAAGCTGACCGCATGATTGACATGGGCTTTGAGGGTGACATTCGTACCATCTTCTCCTACTTCAAGGTGCCCGACCCCTGCATGTAAATACACTCATGTACTGCATGCTGAGCTGCAGGGTCCCTGCACTGCATGCCCTCTGCTTCTCAGGCTCTGTGGCTCAGCTGTTCGGTATCCCCTGACAGCATCCCCTGTGTGGTCTTTTTTTTTTTTTTTTTTTTTTTTTTTTTTTTTTTTTTGAGACAGGGTTTCTCTGTGTAGCTTTGGCTGCCCTGGAATTCACTTTGTAGACTAGGCTGGCCTCGAACTCAGAAATCCGCCTGCCTCTGCCTCCCGAGTGCTGGAATTAAAGGCGTGTACCACCATGCCCGACATAGCTCAGTGGTTCTTAACCTTCCTAATGATGAGACCACAACAGCTCCTTGCGAGGCGGTGACCCCAACCGTAAAGTTAATTTATAGCACCACTTCATAACTGTAATGTTGTTACTATTATGAATTGTAAACATCTGATATGAAGGCTCTCTGATATGGGACCCCCCAAAGGGGTTGAGACCCTCAGGTTGAGAACCACTGCCTTTCTCAGGGCCAACGGCAGACTCTGCTCTTCAGTGCCACCATGCCGAAGAAGATTCAAAACTTTGCCAAGAGTGCCTTGGTAAAGCCTGTCACCATCAATGTGGGTCGTGCTGGAGCAGCCAGCCTTGATGTCATCCAGGTAGGCACACACTCCTAATAGACAGAGTCTTACTAGTATAGGCTAAAGCTGCCTTGCTCCCTTGAAGTTAACCAAAGAGTCCACCTGTGGCCTTTAGCCAAGGCCATCCTTAGGCTGTCTAGTCCTCACAGCAAGGGGCTTCTGGTCACCTAGTGCAGACTGCGAGCCCAGCTCCAGTGTCGGCCATGACTGGTGAGCTGAACCTTGGGGTCCCCTGACCTGGCCCTTCTGGTGGCAGGAGGTGGAGTATGTGAAGGAGGAAGCCAAGATGGTGTACTTGCTTGAGTGCCTGCAGAAGACACCCCCACCTGTGAGTATAGCTGGGCCCAGAGTTCCCATGATAAAATGGGATGGGAGGGATGTATGCCAGGTGGGAGTCAGTGTGATACTTTCTAACTGGAGCGGCCTTTTCGGGGCAGGTGCTCATCTTTGCAGAGAAGAAAGCAGATGTGGATGCCATTCACGAATACCTCCTGCTCAAGGGTGTTGAGGCTGTAGCCATTCATGGGGGCAAAGGTCAGGATGGTCAACACATTGGCATAGCCCTGCTGCCATGACAGCTTCCTGCCTTCCTCTCTATCCCCTTCCCCTTCCCTGCCTGGCTAGCCTGTGCTACTTCCAACACTCCTACTTTAGTTCTGACACCTACCTGACCCACCCCAGACCAGGAAGAGCGGACCAAGGCCATTGAGGCATTCCGGGAAGGCAAGAAGGACGTCTTAGTGGCCACAGATGTGGCCTCTAAAGGCCTGGACTTTCCTGCCATCCAGCATGTCATCAACTATGACATGCCTGAAGAGATAGAAAACTATGGTAAGGCGCATGGGTATTGGTGGGCTGGACAAGAGGAGGGCCAGGCCTCCGGGAAGTCGACCAGAGCCTGTTCCTTTCCTTGCAGTGCACAGAATTGGCCGCACTGGGCGTTCAGGAAACACAGGCATCGCTACCACCTTCATCAACAAGGCCTGCGGTGAGGCCCTCCACATAGCTGCCTGGCTCTACCTTGGGTTCTGAAGCCAGGATAGACCCTAATGGTGCTCATTGTCTCTCCCTCAGATGAGTCAGTGCTCATGGACCTCAAAGCCTTGTTGCTGGAGGCCAAGCAGAAGGTACCACCTGTTCTGCAAGTGCTGCACTGTGGGGACGAGTCCATGCTGGACATTGGAGGTGAGTGTTGACTGTGGTCCATGGTGGACATTGGAGGTGAGTGTTGACTGTGGTCCATGCTGGACATTGGAGGTGAGTGTTGACTGTGGTCCATGGTGGACATTGGAGGTGAGTGTTGACTGTGGTCCGTGCTGGACATTGGAGGTGAGTGTTGACTGTGGTCCGTGCTGGACATTGGAGGTGAGTGTTGACTGTGGTCCGTGCTGGACATTGGAGGTGAGTGTTGACTGTGGTCCGTGCTGGACATTGGAGGTGAGTGTTGACTGTGGTCCATAGTGGACATTGGAGGTGAGTGTTGAGCAGGGGCTCTAGTCTTCAGTCTACAGCTGGGTTCCTTGGGGCTAGTAAGGCAAAAAGATTGAAATACCAGGAATCCAGTCTTGGCTGGTCAAGACCCAGGACCTGAAACTTGGTCCTGTGACCTTGCTGACCCTTCTCTTCACCCACAGGAGAACGGGGCTGTGCCTTCTGTGGAGGCCTTGGCCATCGGATCACTGACTGCCCCAAACTTGAAGCTATGCAGACCAAGCAGGTCAGCAACATTGGCCGCAAGGACTACCTGGCCCACAGCTCCATGGACTTCTGAGCCGTCTGACTTCTCTCTTCTCCCCAAGAGTCCAATGCTAGGACACTGGCCATGTGCACACCAGCACTCAAGACAAGAAGCCAGCCTCCCGGCCCAGCTGGCCTGGGCAGCCCCAGTGCCCTCAGAATTACTATTTTTGTTCTCCTCCCCAGCATTAAAGCACAATCCCTTTTCTTGGACCAGTTCTTCCTCTCTCACCCACCTGCCCCTTGGGTCCTGCACAAGCCTCTGCCTCCAGTACCACCCTGAGGCAAGACATCTGGAGCTTCCAGAGTTGCCAGCCTCCTATAGAACAGATTTGCTGGCTGGTGTCCCCATCTGGGCTCAGGGTATCTGGTCAGGAATGCCTTGTAACTTGGGAGTCACTGTTAGGGGGTCACAGGGAAATGTTTGTGTCCCTGGTTTCCCTCCTGTCTGACACTGCCATCAGCTTTAGTCTTCCTGTAATGGCTGCCCTCCCTGCCTGTGCAAGTTCCCAGCCAGAAGTCCTCTGCTCTGTCTGCTGAGGAAGTGGCAGATGCCACAGAACTGTCATTCTGGCCACAGGCACCCTCTAACTCTGTCCTGCCCCATTCTTCCCTGGGCTATAAAGACAAACCAGCCAGGCTGATGCTGCCACAGCTGGGGAGCCACAGGTAAGATGTGTACATGCAGATGTTGCAAGACTGGCTGGCCCACCAACCAGGACGTCATCTTGCAGTAAGAAGGCCAAAGGAAAGGTACAGCAGGTTGCAGGTGTCTCCTCGTAGCCCTTCTGCACGGGGACTCTGCAAGGCTTGTGCTGACTCAGCAAAGGCAGCAGTTGCTCAGGCTGGCTGTCACTCGGTGTGTGGCCTCAGGCAAGTTACTCAAGTTATCAGCCTTGATTTCCTCATCGCTGAACTGTCAATGAGAAAAGAGGGCAGAATCAGGCTGTATGAGCTTAGAGCTGCCTGGGCCACAACCACGGTGGGCATGGAGCCAGGTGCCAAAGGTCTCGTGGATGTATTTCCATGTGTACTGTGTGACACCCCCACCCCCAAACAGCATTCCTCAGCTGGGTTACAGCATTCTTACCCAAGGTGACATTACACAGGTGACAAGATACTTCCATAATTTGTATTCATGCAAAGCCCCAATACTGGCCTCCAACAAGGCAGGTCAGGTGGGGTAGGGCAAAGCCACTGGGCAGGAAGCAACCCTTTAAAGCATGTGACCTCCCTGGGGAGCATACTGGGGGCCTGCCGCCTACACTCATGACAAACAGTGAGACTGGATATGGAGCCCTTGTGGCCTGCTGCCTAAAATGTCTGTTGTGTGGGGCTTCACTCTCCAGCCTTGGAGAGCAGTCAGGGAAGGCCTCCAGGAGGAAGCAGCTACCTGTGGCAGGGCAGAGCAGTGGTAAGGGGTGCCCAGAAGGGCCTCATCTGAAGAACTGCACTTCAGGGATTAAAGGCAAGCAAGAACAAATGGTGTGGAGTTGCCCAGACTAGACTCAAGGGAACAACAGAATTGGTGGACACAGCCAGGGAGGGTCCAGGCGGTGTGAAGATCGAGAGAAGAAAGTGAGCTTTAGAAATATTTCTGAGTGATAACAGCAGTTGCCTTAGCACACGCAAGGCCCTGGGTTGATCCCAGTTTTACAAGAGAGGCAAATGTGCCACTCAGAATGGCAGCCAGTTGAGCAATGTGGAAAGAGAAGGGGCCAAGGCTGTGCACTCCCCTCCTCACGGTACACAGCTGGCTGGGAATGGGGGAGAGTTCGGAGCTCATGACTCAGGGTGTCCACCCTGTGGTCAGACACTCAGATCCGGCTGATCCAGGTGCATGTGCAAGAGGAGGTCCTTGCCCTGCACCCCATCCCCGACCCCACTGGCCTCAAGCTCCCCATAGGCAGGTATGGTCTCCTTGGAGCAGCAAGAACCCTAAGGGAGAGATTGGTTCTGAGCACTGTCCCTTAAGTGAAGCCCGGGCTCCCCTCCCCCTGGCCCTGCAGCTGTCTCTGGACAGAGGGAGGGGGAAGTGGCCAAAAAACGAGAAGTAAGAGAAGTTCCTGTCCAGCCTGTACCAGTCTCCCCGGAACTTCAGAACTGCGGTGGCCATGGAGTCTGTGGAGCCCCCGGTCAAAGACGGCATCCTCTACCAGCAGCACGTAAAGTTTGGCAAGGTGGGAACCCCAGGCTGCCAGCCGTGGGCAGAGGAGGGAAACCCCTGCTTAGCCACAGCTTAACTAGACCTGAGGGAACTGGGGACGGGGTCTGGGTGAGGTGAAACCCGGCAATTTGAGAGTGGAGGCTCTTGGCCCAAGAAGGTTAGGGATGAAGCATCCTTTGTAAGACTGCTTCATATAGTGGTAGAGATGCCCAGACCACGAGAGGACTATAAGAATCAAAACCTATGTATATAATGGCTCCAAGGCTCCTGGAGAAGGCCAGGGCCTGTATGGCAGGAGCCCTCCGAGGATGGAGCAGACAAAGGCTGGTTCTCCAGGTACTGGGGAGGAGATGGGGTGAGGATTCGTTTTTTTATTTTTTTCTCCTTGAGCATCAGACTGTACACCCACAGTTGAGCTACAGCTGCGCCTGGGCAGATAAACCGTCTGTTTCCTTCGCTAGATGTCATTTGCATGTTTCCTTCCTTACCAGCATGAAGCAGAGGCCGGCTTCCCACCCCACCCAGCCCATGGCCCAAGTGCCCTTTTGGGTTGTGTAACAACAGTGTCAGTTGCTCTGCTCCAACCACTAGATACTATTAACTGTGCAGGTCATCCAGATGAAGGCAAGGTGTGATTTGAACTCAGGGCTGACCAACCCCAAGTATGGACTTCTCCTTGCCTACCCCAGCCCCAGCAAGGCCTCCTCCTTCCTCTGTAGCCCAAAGTCTTAGGAAGGCAGAAGTCAGCCAGCCAGTTGCTAAGCAGCTTGCACAGAGCCAAAGGGCAGGGGTGGCTTTCTTCCCAAGGGTCTCCTTTCTTACAGAAATGCTGGCGCAAAGTGTGGGCTCTGCTGTATGCGGGAGGCCCATCAGGGGTAGCTCGGCTAGAAAGCTGGGACGTGCGTGATGGTGGCCTGGGACCAGCAGGCGACAGGTCCACAGGGCCCAGCCGTCGAGGGGAACGCCGGGTCATACGCTTGGCTGACTGTGTATCTGTCCTGCCTGCGGATGGCGAGAGCTGTCCCAGGGACACTGGTGCCTTCCTGATTACCACCACTGAGCGAAGCCACCTGTTGGCTGCACAGCACCGCCAGTCCTGGGTGGACCCCATCTGTCAGCTGGCCTTCCCGGTGAGTATGACATGAACTAGCCTGCTGGGACCACCTCACCCCGCTCACCCATGTCCTTGCTTAGTCAGATCCTGCCACATGGTAAACATTGCCAAACCCTGTGAATATGAGCAACAGCTTAGAAACCCATAGAAGGATCCTATATTCTATGCATGTTATAGAGAAAATGAAACCGTAGGTCAGGAGGATGTGTGGGCCTGAGCCCTGAATGACAAGAGCAAGCCCCCAAGGCAGTGGTCTGAGACAGGTGTCTGAGCCAAATGGACAGGTACTGGAATACAATGGTATCATGAGCAAAGGCCCTGGGGCAGGAAAACATGGTGTGTGTAAAGGAGCAGAAGTAGGCCAACCAGCGGCTTAGGCACACAAGTGTGAAGACATTGGAATGTTCAGTGAGAGCCTATTGAATCCACTTTGGGCCACGTGTGGGTGAGAGGTTTTCTGATGGACCAAAGGGGATGGCTTTGGGTATTAAAGCCAGAGACTAATGGTGGTAAAGTCTCTGGGTTCATGACAGAAGAGACAAACACGCCTGACTTCCTCAGCAAGTTGATCTTGGGAGGCAGAGCAGCTGGAGAGATGGCTCAGTAGTTAAGAGCACTGGCTGCTCTGTGGAGGGCCTGGGTTCAATTCCCAGCACTCACATGGCAGCTCACAACTATAAGTCCCAGGGGTTCAGACACCCCTTTCTGACCTCCATGGGCACTGTACGTATGTGGCACACAGACACAGCATCCTTACATATAACAATAGGTAGTAACCACTTTAAAAAAAAATCCATCAGCCAGGCGTGGTGGCACACGCCTTTAATCCCAGCACTCGGAGGCAGAGGCAGGTGGATTTCTGAGTTCAAGGCCAGCCTGTTCTACAAAGTGAGTTCCAGGACAGCCAGGGCTACACAGAGAAACCCTGTCTCGAAAAAACAAAAACAAAAAAAAAAAAAAAAAAAAAATCCATCATGACGTCATTATACGGCTGCCGTTCTCCCACTTGACATATAGCCCAGAGAATGAAAGGTGTGGGCAGAACGTGGGCCAGTGCTCACGGCAGCACTGTGTAATCCTCCACACTGAGACATCACGTGACCATCCCCCAAGGAAGAGAAAAACAGGACCTTGGGCTGGGCCAGGTGCCACAGTCTATGACCTCAGCACTTGGAAGGCAGAGGGAGAAGGATCAGTTCTGTGGCCAGCCCCAGGCCAGCCTGGGCTACTTGAGACCCTGTCTCAAAACCAAGATAAAGAACAGCTAATGCTGAAATATGACATAAGACACCAAAGGGCAACATGTGCGATTTCCTAATGTTTAAACTTCACAGGACTCTCAGAATAAGGCTATCTGCATAGCCAGGCGGCAGGTGCATGTGGTGCACAGGGAGAGGGTTCCGACAGCTGCCTCATGGGGACACGCTTCCGTTGGACACAATGACAGGTTCTGGATTAGGTGCTGCTGACAACTGTACAAACTTGTGAATGTACCAAAATCCACCAAACTGGGCGCCTTAAAATAGCAATGTTGAGGGCTGGGGGAATGAGTCTGTAGTTAAGAGCACTGACTGCTCTCCCAGAGTAGCTGAGTTCAGTTCCCAGCACCCACATGGCAGCTCACAGCTGTCTGTAACTCCAGTTCCAGAGGACCTGACACCCTCACACCAATACTCATAAAATGAAATTGGAAAAATAAAAAAGAATAGTAGTATTGATTTGTATTGTTGGTTTGTTTTGAGACAAAGGTTTCTCCGTGTAGCCCTGGCTCTTCTAGAACTTACTCTGTAGACCAGGCTAGCTCTGATCCACCTGCTTACCTCCCAAATGTTGAGATTAAAGGCATGCACCGCTTGCACAGCTACTACCATACCACTGCCCAGTTTATCACTTTTGTTTTTTTAATTAAGACATGCACAGAGCCAGGCAGTGGTGGCACACTCCTTTAATCCCTGTGTTTGGGAGGCAGAGTCTGGTCAGTCTCTGAGTTCAAGGCCAGCCTGGTGTACAAGGAAATAAGTGAGTTCCAGGACAGCCAGGGCTACACAGAGAAACCCTGTCTTGAAAAATAAGAATAAAAAAGGAAAGAAAGAAAAGCACAGCTGGTCAGTGGTGGCACACACCTTTAATCCTAGCACTTGGGAGCCAGAGGCAGGCAGATTTCTGAGTTTGAGGCCAGCCTGCTCTACAGAGTAAGTTCCAGGACAGCCAAGGCTACACAGAGAAACCCTGTCTCAAAAAACAAAAACAAAACAAAAGAAGAAAGAGAGAGAGAGTAAAATAGAAAAAAGAAAAGCACAGGACGAAGTAAAGGAAGAGGAGGCGGGGTTTGGCTTTGGCAGTGCTCATGGGTCAAGGTGATCATGGTGGCCATTTCCTGACAGATAGGACTGGATGTAGGATGGAGGTCAGGGGAGGTCAAGGGAGACCTGTAAGTGACTATAGAAGAAGCCGGGACATTTGCTTGGTGCTACCCCTGCCTCTATACTGCTGCATGCCACCCAGAGCTATATGCAAGCCAGCACATGTGCTTGCAGTTGCTTAGTGCCTTATGGCACCAGGAATAGCCTTACTCCAAGACCAGCACTGCCAGTGGAGCCCAGTGGGGAGTGCTGCCCCATAGTACAGATAGGAAATGACTCAGGAGAGCCCGGCAGTGTGGGTCAGAGTGGGACCTGGCGGTGGAAGTTTTGTCTGCTGAGCCCATGGAAGGGAACGGGGAAAAAACAGGGTGGGCTCTAACGGACGACTTAAATCTATTCCTCAGGGTACCGGAGAATGTTCGTCAGGATCAGGACAGGCTGAGAGTCCAAAAAGGGGCTTTGTTCCCATGGAGGAAAACTCTATCTACTCCTCCTGGCAGGAAGGTGAATCGGGGGAGACCCTGGGGCAGCCTCGCCCCTACCCCAGTAGTGGTGTCTGGGAACTGATGAAATGCCCTTCTTCCTGAGTACAGTGACCGAGTTTCCGGTGATCGTGCAGAGGACAGAGGCCACCTCCCGCTGCCAGCTGAAAGGACCCTACCTCCTGGTGCTGGGCCAAGATGACATCCAACTGAGGGAGACATCCAAGCCCCAGGCCTGTTTTAGCTGGCCCTACCGTTTCCTGCGCAAGTACGGCTCTGACAAGGTGAGGTGCCGGGCACCCTGACCGGGGTCTGTCTGGAAAGGTGGTAAGTGGTCAGTGCCCTGGCTGCTTGGTGGCCACTGATCCCTGCCCGTGTCACTTGTGTGCAGGGTGTGTTCTCGTTTGAGGCTGGCCGCCGCTGTGACTCAGGTGAGGGCCTTTTTGCCTTCAGTAGCCCGCGTGCCCCAGACATATGTGGGGTTGTGGCTGCCGCCATTGCCCGCCAGCGGGAGCGTCTTCCAGAGCTGGCCATGTCCCCACCCTGCCCCCTGCCTCGGGCCCTCTCCCTGCCCTCCCTAGAGCCCCCTGGAGAGCTTCGGGAGGTGGCCCCAGGATTTGAGCTGCCCACTCCCAGAAAGCTGCCTCTAACTGATCCCGGGCCTCAAAGCCTACCACTGCTGCTCAGCCCCACACAAGAAGGACCGGCATCCGGTCTCTATGCGTCCGTGTGCAAGCAGACCAGCAAGCACACAGGCACGGCGGAGCATCTCTATGAGAACGTGTGCATGCTGGAGGCCAGCCCTGGGCTGACCAATGGGGGTCCTGAAGCCCAAGAGGGCCCCCCTGGTGGCCGCAGCCCCCTGGGCAGCCCTATCTACCATAACACTGAGGATCTGAGTTGGCCGGGCTCGGCCCAGGACAGCAATCTGGAAGCCCAGTACCGGAGGCTGCTGGAACTGGAGCTGGATGAGGCCGGAAGCGCCGGCCGCTCTGGAGCGCAGGCAGGCATCAAGGCCAAGCTGGTGACCCTGCTGACCCGTGAACGGAAGAAGGGCCCCGCCCCCTGTGACCGGCCCTGAAGGCCTGAGCGGCCAGCCACTGCAGGACAGAGGTGATCACCCAAGACCAGGAACAACTTCGAACATAACCCGTCTACTCTGACCTGCAGGGACAAGCCAGGTGGCCCGGGGAGGAGCCACACTCTGCCCTACCTCCTCCCTCAGACTGTACAGATTGAACAGTAATAAAGCTTGCCTATCAACTTCCCCTCCGTTCTGCCTCTGGCCCACAATTCACACTGCCTCACTTTCTCCGGGATCCCCACTGGCACACGGTACCCTTGCGTTCAATGTAGCAAACACCAGGCTTGATGCTGGGCCCCAGGCGCCTAGTGTCCTGAGCCTGACTTGAGCCACCACTGGGCTAAAAGCTACTTGAGCAGATGAACACGAGGCACGTGGGTTGGGCTCTGTGTGGCTCTGTGCAGCAGGCACGACAGCCAAACAGAAGGAGATGTGAGGCCTGTTGAGAGAAGTGCTCCAGGCCTGAGTCAGAAGGGTGAGCATGGCCCAACCAGGCGGACTGTGAACCTGGCCTTTCCAGGCTCAGGAGAGTCATTCACAGACCAGTCAGGGCCTTTTGTCCTGCAGTAAACTGGCTCTCCTCCTTGGAAAAGCTACCAGTTAGACTTGGCCAAGAACAATAGGAAGGCTGGATCTGAGGAAACAGGATAGCCGAGCAGCCAAGCTCTGGCGAAGGTGCCGAGCACTAGGGGGAACGGGGAGAGGGGCAGACAGAAGGGCTACCGCTTGTTCACATCCAAAACACTCATGGCTGATGGGACTTAGGCAGTCAGCAGACACATCTGGGGAACCTCTGGCTGTTTTACCAACTAGAAAGAAACTAAAACTAAGGGCTGGCAAGATGGCTCAGTGGGTAAGAGCACTGACTGTTCTTCCAAAGGTCCTCAGTTCAAATCCCAGCAACCACATTGTGGTTCACAACCATCTGAAATGAGATCTGACGCCCTCTTCTGGTGTGTCTGAAGACAGCTACAGTGTACTCATATATAATAAGTAGATAAATAAATAAATAAATCTTAAAAAAAAAAAAGAAACTAAAACTAAGATAAAGACATATGGGAAGGGAGTCAGAACTCAGTGGTATAGGACCTACCTGGTATGAGGTAGACCCTGGGTTCAGTGTTCAGTGCCATACACACATGGAGAAGAAAGCACAGGCTGCCTTACTCAGAAGGCAGAAGCAGATGGAACTCTGTGTTTGAGGGCAGCCTGGTCTTCATAGCAAGTTCTAAGTCAGCTGAGCATACAAAATGAGAGCATACCTCAAAACAAATTTTAAAAACCCTTCCCCAGAACATCCACAACACCAAAAAGACTAGATTATGTATTAGACCTAATTCTCTACTAAGATTTTTCACCTGAGGTGAGGTAGGGGGTTAGAGAGATGGCGCAGCACTTAAGAGCACTGACTGCTTGTTCTGCCAGAGGATCCGAGTTCAAAACCAAATGCCCTCTTTTGGCTTCCATGGGTACATGCATGCAGTACACAGACAAGTGTGCCCTTAAAACATCTGTACACAGCCGGGCAGTGGTGGTGCATGCCTTTAATCCCAGCACTTGGGAGGCAGAGGCAGGTGGATTTCTGAGTTCAAGGCCAGCCTGGTCTACAGAGTGAGTTCCAGGACAGCCAGAGCTATACAGAGAAACCCTGTCTCAGAAAAAAAAAATTTGTACACATAAAGAACAAAGGAAACAACTATTCTCTTTATAAGTTCTGCTGAGATTGTGGGTGGGATGATAGCTTGCCAAATAAAGAATGTGTGAACCCACAAAACAGCTATGGTGAGATGCTACCTGTATCCTCAGCTCCTGGCAGGCAGAGACAAGATCCCCATGGCAAACTGGCTAGGTGGACTAGCTAGAATCAGTGAGCCACAGCTTCAGAGACTCAGAGCAAAGTAGAAGGCGGTGAAGAAAGATGCTCATTGTTAACGTTTGACTTAAACACAGCACACACACACACACACACACACATGTATATGAAACTCACACTCATGCACACATGCCATACACATGCACATGCAGAGAGTTTTACCAGTTGCCTACGCTGTTCCAGGGATGAGAGGAACAGCCCGTGTTCTCCAGGTGCCAGCCTTCCAGAGCGAGATAATTTACCAGTGCCTGTTTTCTGCTCCCTGCTGCTTCTGGACTCTGCTCCACTTGTGCGTAAGAAGCTGCTCCGGCTACCAAGTACCTGGCTTCTCAATCCTTGGACTTCCTGCTTCAGCTGCACCTCCTTTAGAGACAGAATCTCTGGCACTTCCACTTGCCTTAACCTCATGCCCTGGCCTCTCAACAATGAGCTTAGAGACACCCAGGTTCATCTTGCCCACATGTTGACACTCCCAAGCCCTGTGCTCAAGACAGTGACAATCAGCCTTGCTCCTAGCATCTTCCGGCTGCCTCTTACCTTCCACTCTACTTCCCCCACACCTCGCACTTGGAGTTGCTCCTCCCCTCCTACTTCATGTGACTGGTCAAGCCCTCAGCCTCTGGCGAATCCACTGACATCTGCTCACATCTGGAGAAATCCACTTACAAAGACTTGACTGTTGTCTCACATAGGCAGGTCCTGCAGGCTTCCTGCGCTGCTACTGTCCCAGAGGAGCCATGCTGTGCAGGTTTGAATGCGAATGACACCCATAGACCCATAAGTTCGAATGCTTGGTCCCCAGTTAGTGGAACTGTTTGGGAAGGATTGGGAGGTGTGGCCTTGATAAGGGGGTGTGTCACTGGGGTTAAGCTCTAAGGTTTCAAAAAGCCATGCTAGGAAGAGTCTCTCTCTTTCTGTCTCCCGCTTGTGGATCAGATGTGAGCTCTCAGCTACTGCTCCAGTGCCATGCCTGACTTTCATACTGCCACGCACCCCACCAGGATGAACACGCAGTAATTCTCTGAAACTGTCAACAAGTCACCAGGTAAATGCTTTCTTGTGTAAAGTGCCTTAGTCAGGACATCCTATCACAGCAGCAGAGCAGTAACTAAGACATCTTCAAGCCTTCCACTTCCACCTACCCCCACCTCCTAGACGCTGTCAGGACTCAGCAGTGAGCAGACGTGAACTTCTGCCCTCCTCTGCTGTACTAACAAAGGGTCCAGCATCTTCATGCATCTTTTCCTTCCTGGCCCTACAGAAGGAGTGTTTGTCTCTAGATTGTGCTCCCATGGGAAGTGTCCAGTTAGTTTCTTTGTGGGACTTTTCCTCATTCATTCATTCATTCATTCATTCACTGACATTAGCATCTTGCCATTTTCTTCCTTCCTTTCTTTCTTTATTTTTTTAAAGATTTACTTATTTATTTTATGTATATGAGTACATTGTTGCTATCTTCAGGCACACCAGAAGAGGGCATAAGATCCAATTATAGATGGTTGTGAGCCACCATGTGCTTGCTGGGAATTGAACTCAGGACCTCTGGAAGAACAGTCAGTGCTCTTCACCACTGAGCCATCTCTCCAGCCCACCATCACCATTTCCAATACCAGAGAAATGACAGATGCTCTCTGATTTCAAGTACGAAGAACAACCTTCCATGGCCCTCACGTTCCCTGTCTGCCTCCTCCTCCCACTTCTCGGTTCTGCTCACACTGAAGCTCCTTGAAACCATTGAATTACTCTCATTTCCAGTTTCTTGCCCCCTCTCTCCCTAACTTCAGTTTCCTCTTTTTCTACTTTTCCATTACATAATGTTTCAAAGTCACGGACTCCCTGCCAGACCAAGCTACACATTGAGACCCTGGGACCCCTCTGCTCCTTGGCAGGACTCCTTGTCCTTCCTGAAAGCATCAGTGGTCTTTTCTGCACAATTACAGCGTCTCCTCCAGATTGGCTCACGTTTTTCCAGTGCTCAGGGATGGAAGCCAAAGCTATTGTCCAGCTAGCCAAATGTTCCTCCAGAAGCAGCCCCAGCTCTTCTGCTATCTTCTCTGTTACTGATCCTCTCAGAGTTCTTGCAGATCAGCCTGTCAAGTCGTCTGGAAGCCTCTGAAGAGTGCCCATGGCTAGGCTCACACGTACAGCTCTGGTTTTTTTGTTTTTTGTTTTTTGTTTGTTTGTTTGTTTGTTTTTTAAATCAGTTGGGGACAAGGGACTTTGGCATTGGTGTTTGGGTTTTCAAATTCTGGGATTATTCTGACATGTGTCCTGAGCTGAGCACCACTGGTGTAGGTAAGCTAATCACTGCCTTCATTTTCTTAAGATTTGCTTATTTGGGGGCTGGTGAGATGGCTCAGTGGGTAAGAGCACTGACTGCTCTTCCGAAGGTCCGCAGTTCAAATCCCAGCAACCACATGGTGGCTCACAACCATCCGTAATGAGATCTGACTCCCTCTTCTGGAGTGTCTGAAGACAGCTACAGTGTACTTACATATAATAAATAAATCTTTAAAAAAAAAAAGTGGATAACTCACCAGGCATCTTGGCTCATGCCTTTGGTCCCAGTGCCTGGGAACCAGAGGCAGGTAGATCTCTGTGAGTTGGAGGCTAGCTTGGTCTATGGAGTGAGTTCTATACCAGCCAGGGTATACAATGAATACTTGTTTCAAAAACAAAAACAAAAACAAAACAAAACACAAAAAACAACCATGGATAATGCAGTACATTTAAAAAAAAAAGAAAAAAAAAGATTTGCTTGTTTGTTTGTTTATTATTTTTCTGAGACAGGGTTTCTCTGTATATCTCTGGCTATCCTGGAACTCTATAGACCAGGCTGGCCTCGAACTCAGAGATCCATCTGCCTCTGCCTCCTATGTTCTGGGATCAAAGGTGTGTGCCACCACCACCACAGTGATTTATTTATATTTATGTGTGTGTCACTTGTGTGTCTGTGTGCATGAAGTGTATGGCATGCCCATGGCAGCCAGAAGAGGTCAGAGTGCTTAGATACCCTCTGGAGTTTTAGACCCATTATTAGTCACAATGTGGGTACTAGGAACCAAACTTGGGTACTCTACAAGAGCAAAATTGTTCTTAACTGCAAAATCTCTCCAGCCTTTACACATCACTACATTTTAAAGGCCATTTAAATACTGGTAGTTTTCAAAGGCATGTCTTCCTTCAACATAGACTTTCTGGGGATGGAGAAGTGGCTTAGTGGTTAAGTGCTTACTGTTCTACCAGAGGAGGAGTTTGTTTCTCAGCACCCACATGAAGTGGCTCACAAATGCCTGCAATACCTAGGAATAATACAACTCTCCCCTGTTCGCTATAAATCTTTGAACATGCACACACATACACACTTACACACAGATATACACACTCACACATGCATGAACACACATGCAATACACACTCACATGCATGCATGTGCACATACACACAAACGTATGCATGTAGGCACACTTGTACATGCACACACACACACATACTTCATGCTCACTACAGATCTAAGAATCCCACTGCACACTGGACATCTGGATATCTAAAAGACAATCCTGGGTCTAGGGCTGTAGCTAAAGGGTGATAACACTTATCTAATAGATGTGAAACCCTTGCCCACCAATACTGCTGAAAGAAAAATATCTCCAACTTTAATGTGGGACGAGAAGTTAGAAGTTGGGACTCAGTGCATTACTCTCCCAAGGCGTGTTTGAGAACAAAAAGAAAAGTCTAGAAGGATGTTAGATGCTGAGAGTCAGGTTAGCACAAACAGTCCTGGCAAAACAGCATCGCCCACAACCAATCAAGCAATCGTAGAGCCACAAGGCCAGGAAACCTCACCTGAGCAGCTGCGGCATGGAGGCCTTCTCCCTCAGTGGGTAGTCACAGCCCTTGCTACTTCACCAAAAACAAGGACACACCGGAGTCCTGGTCATAACCAAAACTGGAATCCAGAACTCTGGAGGCTTTGGTCTGTTAACCTCTTCTTCATTAAAAATCCCAGTTTCAGGGCTGGGGATATGACTCAGTGGTAGAGAGTTTTCCAGAATGTACAAGGTTAAGCACACTGACTGCTCTTCCAGAGGTCCTGAGTTCAAATGCCAGCAACCACATGGTGGCTCACAACCATCTGTAAGGAGATCTGACTCCCTCTTCTGGAGTGTCTGAAGACAGCTACAGTGTACTTCCATATAATAAATAAATACATATTTTAAAAAAAGACTCTGTCTCAAAAAAAAAAAGCAAAAAACAAACAAACAAAACAAAAAACAGTCAAAGTCTCAGTTGCATGGGGATTTCCATCTTCTTCCAACTAGTTTAGAAGACCTTCAGAACTAAGAGACCTGGCCATGGAGCTGCAGGGATCCTGGCCACCAGAGGGCGCTGTATCCTTCCTAGTCCCTGCCTGTTCCAAACCTGGAGGCTGTGTGTTCTTGAGAAGATCCAAAAAGATGCACCCAGGCCCATGCCTTTCTGTGGAGCAAGAAAGGTCCTTGGAAGCCTTTCCTGTCGGCCGGCAGATGGCCAGGAGCCGTCGAAGTGCCATTCTCTTTCCTTCATTGCACCTTTGCAAGCCTTCCTTCATCTGATCATATCAACTCCGTGCAGGTTCTGAGGGCAGGCACAATAGGGGCACAGTATATCACAGGGTGGAAAGTGCTATGGGGAAAACAAAGTAGGTTAAAGGACTAGGGTATGATACAGGTATGGTATCATGGAACTGCTGTTTTAAATATTTAAAATGTCTTTGTTTATTCTATTTGTCTGTCTGCATGTATAATCTACGCACCATGTACATGCCTGGTACACAGGGAAGCCAGCAGAGGGTGTCTGAAACCCCCTGGAATTAGAATTACAAATGGTTGTGAGCCACCATGTGGGTTCTGAGAATCAAACCTGGGTCCTTTGAAAGATCCGCTGGTGCTCTTAACTGCTGTGCCATCTCTCCAGTGGGGACTGCTGTTCCAGATGGGGTGCTCGGAGAAGACCCCAGGAGGAGGCAGTATTCAAACAGAGAAAAAAAAAATAAGGCTTTTAGATCCCTACAGAAAAAAAAATAGTTGGGCTGGAGAGATGGCTCAGTGGTTAAGAGCACTGACTGCAGCGGGGTGTGGTGGCACATGCCTGTAATCCCAGCACTCGGGAGGCAGGGGCAGGTGGATTTCTGAGTTTGAGGCCAGCCTGGTCTACAGAGTGAGTTTCAGGACAGCCAGGGATACACAGAGAAACCGTGTCTCAAAAAAAAAAAAAAAAGAAAGAAAGAAAGAAAAGAAAAGAAAAGAAAAAAGAAAGAAAAGAAAAAGAAAAAGAAGAAAAAGAAAAGAAGAAGAAGAAGAAGAAGAAGAAGAAGAAGAAGAAGAAGAAGAAGAAGAAGAAGAAGAAAAAGAAGAAGAAGAGCACTGACTGCTCTTCTGAAGGTCCTGAGTTCAACTCCCAGCAACCCCATGATGGCTCACAACCATCTGTAATGGAATCTGATGCCCTCCTCTGGTGTGTCTGAAGAGAGTGACAGTGTACTCATATATAGAAAATAAACAAGTAAATGTTTTTTAAAAAAGAAAAAAAAAGTGTTTGAAGATAAAGAAATTGTGAAATGCAAAGGGGCCCTAAGGCGAGAATATACTTGGGGGTGTAGAACCAGGGCCAGAGTGGGCTAAGTGGAGTGGGCGAGTGTGAAAGAGCTCTGCCAGTTTTATTTCTTTTTCATGTCTTAGAGAGTCAGACTTAACATCTTCCCCAAGAAGCTAAGCATAACCTCCTCCTTTCCCTTATTTTTATTGTATTTCTTTTCTTTTCTTTCTTTTTTCTCCTTTTACTTATTTTGAAGCAGGGTCTCATTAAATGGCCTAGGCTGGCCTTGAACATGTAACCCCCCTTTTCCCCAGTAGCTGGAATTACACAGGCCCTGTGCTGCCAGGCCCAACACTTGACCCAGTTTCTTAGTCTTGGGTAGGTCTTAAGGATTTTAGTTTTATTTTAAATCGAGTGTGAGCCCACTGGAATGCTAAAAAGATGAAGTGTGATCTCTGTTTTAAGAATATCACATCCGCAACGGCAAGAAGACTGGGGGGTGGGGTGGGGGGAGGCAAGGGTGATAGCGGGGCGGTCAGCAAGGAGGCTCGTAGGTGTTGAAGCATTCGATGGAGGTGAAACAGCAGCAAGAGTTAGCTGCTGCTGTTCAAGCCAGTCTACACAAGGAGACCTTATTTTATGTGTATGGGTGAAACAGCAGCAAGGGTTAGCTGTGAGAACATCGGGAGATGATGTAGATGAGAAGAGACATATAATTTCATAGGTTCTGCGGAACCAACCAGGTGAATGATGTCATTGGCTGAGACCAGGAAGGAGTGAGAAGAAAGCACAAACTTGGATTGTTTGAGAAACCTTCCTGGCAGACACGTAGACAAGGTATACATTATTGGTGTCTGCAGTTCTTGAGGAAAGAGCTCGGGCTGACCATTTTCAGTGTTATTGAAAGCCAAAGGAGAGTAAGGGCTCTTAAGGTGTGAGTTTCATGACCAAATGGCCAAAGACTGGAGGCCGATGAAGTGTTATAGAGGGAAGGAAGCCTTGAAGCTAGAAAGATTGGGATTTTAGATGAGGAAGCTGCTGGGCTTGGTATGATCTCAGCCCTCCGGAGGGAAGAGCTGGAAGATCTGGGAACCCATGCAAGTTCAAGCCAGTCTACCCAAGGAGACCTTATTTTATGCGTATGGGCGTTTTCCCTGCATGCATATGTGCGCTATGTGTGCACCAGATGCCTAGAGAGGTCAGAAGAAGGCGCTGTATCTGGGGGGGTGGGGGTGGGAAGAAGAAGATAGAAATGAAGGAATGGAAAAAGAAAAAACCCCTGATCAACCTGGTGTAGACCAGCATTCCTGTCAGAACAGGATGAAACCTGAAGGCTGCAGCTGACTTAATTGAGGTCATAGAAGACCTGGAGAAAGAGTCAATAGTATAGGGGACGAGGGACAAAGAGGGAAACGTGATGGAGACAGAAGCATAGCAGATAGCTAAAGAGGGTGGTTTTGTTTTTTTGGTTTTTTTTTTTCTTCAGTTTTTCGAGACACGGTTTCTCTGTGTAGCCTTGGCTGTCCTGGAACTCACTACATAGATCAGTCAGTCTGGCCTTGAACTCAGAGACCCACCTGAAGAGGATTTCTTCAAGGATGACAACTCCCATAAGAATTTATGTACTTGGGACAATGATGGGGAAGAGGGGGTGTGATGATGGGGGGGCTGGGCAAGGGGAGGCTGTGCACCTCTCTACTGACTCAAACATTCAGGAGAGCTCAGCTTTTCCTTCTGCCCACCCTTGGCTAAGACCGAGGCTAAAGCAGGGGCTCTGAGAACACTCCGTGGCAGCCCCTTCCATCCCAACCGCATTGGAAGAACTGTGTACTCTGGACTGGGGTTAAATGGGAAACAATCCATTCCAATAGTGGTTCTGGGGGCTCTGGGTGGAAGTCCCATGGCTGTGGACTCTACTTACACCGTCAGACAACAAGTGGCGCTAAGCCCGCCCCCGTTGGCTCTTACTATGTATGTATTTACTTGTTTGTTATATCCTGCAAGCCTTTGGTTGGGTTTGGTGTTGAGGACTGAAACAAGGGCCTCCAGAGAGCTTAGCTACTGAGCTCCACCACTAAGCTACATCCCGAACACCAGGAAGCCTAACTTGAAACTACCCTATCTCGCTTCTCCAGTTCCTAGAGAATCTGAAATCTGATGATGCTGACAATATTGACCTCTAACAGTATCCCTAACAGAAAAGTGTTACCATGCCATTTTCCTCTACAAGAGAATACGGTGAGAGATCAATCAACTCTGGGGTTTCAAACGGATGCTTTCCTCCACTCCGCCAGTGGGAGGCGCAAGGGGCTTGGGCGAGAGCCTGAAGCGGGGCACAGGCTGGGCAGCGACCCGACTGGCGAGGGTAAGTGCCCGATCTCACCTTCCCTCTCCTGGAGACTCAGGGTTTTTTGACTGGGTGGGGCCTCCCACCGACCCCGGGATGTCCACTCGTTTGGCCTGGGGAGGGCGTGGCCTAGGGCTCCGCCCCCTTCCGCGGGCTCAAAAGGCGCGGCGTCCGCGGAGGCGGGGTCAGAGCGCAGCGGCGGATCCCATCGCTGCTCCCGGAGGCTGCCAGGCAGCGGCCCAGGCGGGCACTCAGGTACCGGCGTCCGCGAGGGGGTTCCTGGCCTGCACCCTACGGGGTCCTATGGCCCGCTGAGGCGCTGGGGAGGGCGTGGGTGGTCGTGAAGAGTGCCAGATTCCCTCGGCTGGCTTCGGCCGCAGCCTCCGCCCCCGCCTTCCTGCGGCGAAGTGGGGCTGATTGGCGCCTGCGCCACTGTGTGCGGTGGGGACGCGGCCAAGCGCGGGGCTGGGGCGGGAGACGAAGGGAAACAGAGTCATGTTGGCAAGGGAGCATCGTGCGTGGGTGGCACCACTTTCTCTGGCTTCCAGAAAGGATCCCCTCTCTGGCCGTGCGTAAGGGACACGGCCCCCGTCGCTCTCTACAGGACCAGTACCCCGTTTTTCTTTTCCCCTTTCAGAGACCAGGGGTCCCGCCCTGACCACCAGCAGCCTCGACCTGTCCCAAAATGGCTAGGACCCGCTCCAGCGTCCTCCTTCTCCACCCCTCCCCCTCATATCCCGAGCCCCTAACGTGCTCCCTCCTCGGGCTCTCTACAGTGTCAGCTTACACGCCTTATATAGTCCGAGCAGGCTCCGGCGGCGGCCTGCCTGCCGGGACCCGGGGAAGGAGGGGGAGCTGGCCCCTGACTCACCCCGCCACCCTCCTGAGATTCCAGGTTAGCTTGGGCAAAGCAGTGCCAATTAGCCCCACAGCCAACCCCTGGAAGAGAAAAGCACCTGAGCTCGGAGAGGCCTCTCCAGGCCCTCCCGGTGGCAGGGGGCAGGGTGGGGAACCACCTTGTCTGTTGTCTGTGAGAGGTCGGCCTGCCAGGAGCCCAGCCAAGCCAGCTGAGATACCTGCCTCCCAGTGCCTGTGTGTGTTGAGCGTCCGCCCGTGCCTTCTTGGTGCCTGGCCAACGCTAGTGCCCAGATCTGGACCTGCCTGCCAATTTGCATTGCAGACACTTTCTCTTCTTCCTCACAGGAGCAGGCACGATGGATTCCTTCAAGGTGGTGCTGGAAGGGCCAGCCCCTTGGGGCTTCCGTCTGCAAGGGGGCAAGGACTTCAATGTGCCCCTCTCTATCTCTCGGGTGAGCCTAGGTGGGGGAACAAACTCCCCAAGGGTTCTTGGGTGCTCAGGTTTCCAGAGGATCATGGGAGGAAACAGCAGGAGCAAGCCAGGACCAATAAGGCAGGAGTATCCAGGTCCAAATGGACACTTAACTACCAGGACTCCCAACTAGGTGGAGAGTAGAGAGGCACTCCCAACTTCCCTACTTTGACATGGTATTTGATGCTCTCCCACCAAGCCATCTGTGAGTGACAAGGGGGAGCCTGTTCCTTCGGTATTGGAGGCTGATGTCTCCAAGAAGTATCTTACTTAGCTAGGAGAGCAGCCTGTGGAGCCAGGTCCCCAGCAGGATGTAACTTTAATTCCAGTTATTCAAGGAATAGCAGTTGTCATCCTGTTTCCCCAAGTGACAGAGCTTGGTGGGCTGGAGGAGCCCATTCAGTAAGTCCACTGCAGAGCAAGGGTTTGAACTGAGGCACAAAAACGGCTTGTACTCTCTGTACGGTCAAGGCCAACGGGGAACTCTTCCCGCCCTGTGTGAGGACTGAGTCCCAGTCAGCTGGCTCTAGTCAGGCTGTGTGGCCTTTGACCCCAAGCCTAGGTGTAGTGAGGCTGGCCTGTAGAATTCCTGTTCCCATTCCTCAGTCCACCCTGGTGAGGAGGGTGGAGCTGGGAACTGACTCCTCCCTGAGGCAGGGGGATTACCTTATAAGCCCAAGAATGCGGGCCCCAGTTGGGATGGCCAGCAGTGGCTAGTCAACAGAGCCCAAGAGGGCTGGCCTAAGTCTAGGCCCCTTACCTGGCCCTCAGTCATTGGTGTCAGTAGGACTCAAAGCAAACTTTGTGCCCAGCCTTCCAGCTTGGTATCTCTGACTGGCCTAGGGGGTCAAAAAGGGGGCAGGGACTTCCTTCCCTGATATCCGCCTGCCTAGAGAGGCCCACCCAGCCACTGTGTAGGCAGGCAGCTGCTGGCAGGAAGCCCAGGGCAAGCCCAGCCCAAAGGGGCCTGAGAATTTCCAGGCACTGCCCAGCCTGAGTAGGGTATCAAGGCTGGTTCTCTCTGTGGGAGCCAGACATGGTGGACAGGGCAGGCAGGCATGCATGCTGTGTTCTTCCCAGAATCCTTCTCTGGAATTGCTTTGGAATCTGCTCCAACCAGCAGGATGACTAAGGGCTATCTAGACCCTTCCCCCACGCGTACATCCTACGGGTTTCTTCCTCCCCTCTGGGAAAGTGCTGGCCAGTGTAGTGTAGGTCTTAAGTTTTCTTCATTGGTAAGGAAGGCCCTGCAGATGTTGCCTTTTGGGGGCACTCTGCTGGCCCCTGCTGGCCCCTGGCCTCCTTTGTCAGCAGCTTTAACCTGTGGGTGGGGCCACCCGCTGAGTCCTGCCCTGGAGTGAGTTAGGCCCTGATGGGTGGGGTGGTCTTTTCTAAATTGGGCCAGCCCGCTATCCCTCCCCTGACCCCAGAGTGGAGGGAGGAAGGAGGGGCTAGGGCTGGCTGTGGGCCCAGGCCTGGAAGATGAGGTAATGTCTGGGATTTGGGGGTTGGGCTGCTCAGTGGAGCTCCCAGGCTGACTCACCCACACCCATAACACTGTCCAGTCCCCTGGCTTTTCCCCTCCTTAATCTCACTAGCCTCTCTTTCCCTGTGGTGCTCTGACCACCAGCTTAGCCCTCACATTTTGAGTACCCCACGAGAGAAGTGGTCCCTCATGTCTCCACCCCTTTTCAGGGAGCCAGTGGCTCCTCCTCCCAGGACCCCCCACCTTGGTCTTGCCCCACACCTCTCAGGAAGCAGCCTGTATAGGAAGGAGTGGCTAACCCAGGTCTCCATGTGCTGACTCACCATGCCTGTGACTAGGTCATTTCCCTTTTACAGTGTCACTTCCCCGTCCCCATTATTAGGGGCTCTTTGGAGTGAAACAAAGGTGAGAGGGGACATACAGACCCCAAACAGCCACGGAATGAGGGGGCATCTTGCCTTGAGCTGCCAGTCCTTCTGCCTAGCCTGCCTGAGTGTTAGCATCACACGTATACCATGCCTGGCACCCCAGAGTCTTGTTTTGCTTCCCCTGATTTTATCTAATTAATTAATTTTACTAGTTTTTTGAGGCAGGGTCTCTCTGTGTAGTCTTGACCACTCTGGAATTCACTACGCAGACCAGGCTGGGTTTGAACTCACAAAAATCCACCTGCCTCTGCCTCCCCAGTGCTGGGTGTAGGCCATACATCTGGCTATCCCAGCGTCTTTACTGGGTGTGTTGGTCTCTCGTTTGTGCCCTATTGTAGTGGAGCCTTCCAGTCAGGCCCAAATCCTGGCTGCACCCCTTGCTAGCTGGAGACCGAGTTCAGGTGATCTGTAATTCAGTTTTTTTCTGAGTGTGAACAGGGTGTATCCCCAGACTCCTGCAAGGGTGTTGGAAGATTTGGTGTCGAGCCTAGGTGTTCTGTGAGATTCTATTCTTACCGTATGTTATCAGGTAAAGAAGGCTGTGACTCACCAGCTCTCTCCTCTGCTAACTTCCCTTTCAGGCACAAAATAAAGCTGTCAGGTCCAGCTCCCCATTCTGTACCAGAGTTGACAGTGTCTGCATGAGGTCCCTCTGTCCCTGACATCTCTAGAAGCCCTCATCTTCTCTGTCTGCTTCAGTACACATTGCATTAGCTCACCTGAGGAGCCTTCTGGGACCTTGGGCATCCTGCTCCCCGCTTTTCCTACTACCTGTCAAGTGTAAATGCTTTGTGTGGTATCAGATGGTCGAGTGGCCCTGTGGTTTCAGACCTGTGGTGAACCACCATGCCCCCAATCCCTTTGGCTTTGAGTTGGGAATTTCTGGTTTGTGTGGCAAATGGTGGAATGATAGCCAGCGGCACTGGCTGATTCCTGGTAAGCCGTAAGCCTTGGTCACCAAAGCTAAAAAAATAAAAGTGAGAGTACATTCGTGAAGACATTCAGTGCCCGGGAGAGGAGCCAGGACTTGGCCTTGATGGGGGTGGGGGGCAGTAGCGGTTCTCAGATAGGAGACATTTAACAGGATATAGGTGACCCCGATCAATTCGTAGCCCAGTTTCAGCAACACGGGTAGGTGGCTGTCTTGGGAGGGCAGGCTGGTGGGTAAAACAGCCTATTGAGGCCTCAGAAAACATAGCTGTCAAAGGCTATGGTCCTAGCCTGCGAGTGTGGGCTCTAACCTGAAGGTGGCTGTTTACCAACAGCATCTGGACTGTGAGGGAGTGTGCAGCTTGGTTATGCACCCATGGACCTCTGACCATTCTTCTCTACAGCTCACGCCCGGAGGCAAAGCTGCACAGGCCGGTGTGGCTGTGGGAGACTGGGTACTGAATATTGACGGTGAGAACGCGGGCAGCCTCACGCACATCGAAGCCCAGAACAAGATCCGCGCCTGTGGGGAGCGCCTCAGCCTGGGTCTTAGCAGGTACAGGTGCTGACAGGCAGAAGGGGTGTGGATAGCCTCTGGTCTCTTACCTGCTGTGACTGCGTCTCTCTTCTTCTCCAGAGCCCAGCCTGTTCAGAGCAAACCACAGAAGGTAGGTTATACAGGAGATGTCCTGGCTGAGAGAGGGAGGGGCTTAGCCTGGGCTAACCTACCACCCCTGGCCCAGCCTTGGGACCCTCTCTCTGGCTAAGGGCAGACGCCAGAACAGGCAGGGTCTGGGGAACATGAGAGTGGAGCTAGGAGCTGCCGCACGGTCCGGGCGCCACACGTGCCTGCCTGCCTATCTGTCTGCCTGCTTCTTCCCACAAGCCTGTGCTGTGTGTGCCTACCCACCCTTGGTCACCCTTGGTCCAGAGCGGGTTGAATTCATCACTTCCCAATGGGCCCCTTGAAGTCGTAGTTACTACCCCTTCATCCTAGCCTCTGGCCAGATGTGTAAGAGTGGGCCGGACCTGTCACTGTTCTTGGTGGTGGTGACTCCGCTCCCACCTCAGCCTCAACTCCCACCCACCCACCCACCCTGCCCGGCTCTGTCTCTGCCCAGGCCCTGACCCCTCCCGCCGACCCCCCGAGGTACACTTTTGCACCAAGCGCCTCCCTCAACAAGACGGCCCGGCCCTTCGGGGCACCCCCACCTACTGACAGCACCCTGCGGCAGAATGGGTATGTCAGCCCCTGCCCATCCACTCCAACCTCTGCACACTGTCTGGTCCTTTCACAAGCACACACACAAGCTGCCTGCTACCGCTCAGTCTGTGCCGGACCCCAGCCCCTTAACCGTGTGGCAGCAACCCCTGGCGGCCGGGTGGGGCTACTGCTCTTCCACAGGCTCTGCCCTGCTGAGCAGCCTGGGGTTAGCCTGTGCTGTGGGCCAGCTGAGTCTCACAAACTCGTTGCTACCTCGCCTCCCTCTCCACCACTCTGATTCCCCCTGTCATTCTTCTCCTGTGTCTGTCCCTTTATCTGTCTATCTGTCTGTTTCCTTCACAGGTGCAGACCTCTGACAAGTTAGTGAGCCCTCTCTTCCTGTCACTTTCCTCCCTTTTGGCACTCTGGGTGGTGGCCCCTCCCTGTCCTGCCTGTCCTGACCTCCTCTGATTTACCCACCTACCCAGCCAAACCCTTTGCCTCACCCTCCTACCCCCCAACCCCCTGCTGTCACCAGAACCCGTGCACATCACGTCCTGGGAGGGGCAGCCCCTGGTGCCCACAGAACCAGAGGTTCTGAGCTCTGCCCTTCCCATAGACAGTTGCTCAGACAGCCGGTCCCCGATGCCAGCAAGCAGCGGCTGATGGAGGATACCGAAGACTGGCGGCCGCGGCCGGGGACAGGCCAGTCCCGCTCCTTCCGCATCCTTGCCCACCTCACGGGCACAGAGTTCAGTAAGTGCTGGCCCAGGACAGGGCAGACTCTCCTGACCTCAGCCTGGGCCTGACTTTGCCAGGACTCATGGCTGGGGTGGCCCT
Organism: Mus musculus; assembly: GCF_000001635.26. Classification (NCBI taxonomy): domain Eukaryota; kingdom Metazoa; phylum Chordata; class Mammalia; order Rodentia; family Muridae; genus Mus; species Mus musculus. The sequence goes on along the minus strand of NC_000079.6, from coordinate 55,507,403 downwards.
TGTTTCTCTTGGTCAATGCCTGCCTCTGTCCTCTCAGTGCAAGACCCGGATGAGGAATTCATGAAGAAGTCAAGGTAAAAGCTTGGGCGCTAACCCCTCTCCCTAACCTCCCACTTCTTCCTTTCCAGCCACCAGCCCTCGGCTGCTCCTGGCCATCCCCTGCCAGAGCTCTCTTCTGTCCCTTCCTCCTTTCCTTCCCTCCATCCTCCCTGCCTCCCTTCCATCTCTCCTTCCTTCCACTTCCTCCTCCTCCTCCTCTCTCTCTTTCTCTGCCCCTCAGGGAAAAGTATGTCCTGGAGCTACAGAGCCCACGCTATACACGTCTCCGGGACTGGCACCACCAGCGCTCTGCCCACGTGCTCAACGTGCAGTCATAGCCTGGCCTTCCCAGCCTGCTGCCCTCTGCTTCCTTTCTCTGTTACTCACTCCAGGGCACCCCACGGGTGCCTCCAGCTCTTGCCTACCACTTTCATGTCCCTGGCCTGAACCTCCTACCGGCCCGGTCCTGGCAGCCCTCCTGGCACAGGGCCTGGCTTCATCTGACACTGCCTTCCTTCTTGGCCCTGTGGTACTACTGTCTGCCAGGTCTGCACTGCCTTTGAGCATGGAAATAAACATTCTCGGCCCTGCTTCCTTTGCCTCTGTCTCCCATCTTTTGGGTCTGGTTATGTTTTGGGTTTGGGATGCTAAATGGTTTAGACATGGTATAGGTCCCGCAGCTTGTTTCTCAGTGGGAGGGAGAAGCTAACCAAGATGGCTCTGCCTTACCCATGGTTCTCTTGGATAAGAGGAGACCCAAAGTCTGCCCTAGGAGCCGGAGCACACTCTGCTACTACACTCTACAGCAGCCCAGATAGCTGTACCCTACTTAGGGGAAGCACCCCTTCCTACCCCTACCCCAGAGGGACCTGGAATCCATCCCAGCAGCTCCCAGTGCACTCACGCATCACCCATGGGGACAGTACAGCTGAAGTTACGGGGTGGGACCATGCCCAAAGCCTCAGCCAGGCAGGGCCTTGAATGGCAGATCTTACAGCCAGGTGCCCAGGACAGAAGCCCCAGCCCCAGCCTCAACTATACCCCAGGAATCCTGGCCTGGTAAGATTTGGGGCTGAAGAAGGGTGGGTAGCCTCCATGGTCATAGGGTGGTGGGCTTTTAAGGCTACCCTGGGTTCTACCCTCTACCCTTTGGGCTCCCTGAGTACCCCTCTGGATCTACTTTCTTTGGCTGTCAGGCCCCACCACTCCCAGCCCCACCAGCCGCCCACCCTGGGCTGTGGATCCTGCATTTGCTGAGCGCTATGCCCCAGACAAAACCAGCACAGTGCTGACCCGGCACAGCCAGCCAGCCACACCCACGCCTCTGCAGAACCGCACCTCCATAGTGCAGGCCGCAGCTGGAGGGGGCACAGGAGGGGGCAGCAACAACGGCAAGACTCCTGTATGCCACCAGTGCCACAAGATCATCCGGTAAGTGTTCCCTTCTAGTGCTGATCTTTCCTGCCTTGCAGCCTGGCCCTGGCCTGTCTTACATACTTATCCTACCTCCGCTGCTTTCTGAGAGTTAAGGATTTGATTGAAGCAGGGAGGGATATAGCCTGGATCCTTAGATCTTTTTAAATTTATATATATATGTGTGTGTGTGTGTGTATATACAAATACATATACATATATATATAGTACATGGGTGTTTCTTCTGGATGTGTATCTGCACCACTTGCACGCCTGGTGCCCACAGACACCAAGACAGGGTGTTGGATTCCCCTGGAGTTGGATGGCATTTAGATGGCTGCGAGCCTTCATGTGGGTGCTAGGAATCAAACCTGGGTCCTGTAGAAGAGCAGCCAGTGTTCCTCAGCTGCTCAGCCATCTCTGCAGCCCCCATCCTCAGGCTCTTAATCCTGCACTGCCTACCATACTCACACCCATGTATAGCAGGGAAAGCGGGAAGGTGCCAGCAGCACCCTGACGCCGCGTCTGTCGCTTTGCCACTCTGAGTAAAGGAGGGCCTCCCTCTCTGCTGCTTCCTCCTCATGCCTAGTCTCTGCTGAGCCTCTGCTCTCGGAGCCGATAGGCCACAGGTACCTCCCTCTGTGCACTGCTTCCTGGAACCCAGACAAGTCACATAGCCCCTCAGAGTCAGATTCTAGAACCTTCCTAGTTGTTGGCCCTGGCCCTGGCCCTGGCCTGCTTTGGGCTCCAGTCAGCTCTCAGGCAGAGAGGATTTGTAGAACATGCCCTTCTGACACCCCTGTTTAATCTAGGACCTACAGACTCCTGCTCAGGCCGAATGGAACAGGCAAGCAGGACAGAGTTCACCAGGGTCTCTTCAGCTGTTTTATTTTCACATTGGGCAGTAGTCCCCCAGGGGTGTCTTGGTAGACTCAAGCTATCAACTTCCACCCAAACCAGGGTGCCTCCATCATCAAGAACATATTGGTCCATCTTGCTATATGAAAAGCAAGTCTTATAAGAACAAATGTCTTCTCCCGAAGGCAGGAGATGCCACTTCTGTCTTCCTCCTGGATCCCCTGCCTCATTTGCATATATTCCCTCTCTTTGCAGCGGCCGCTACCTGGTAGCACTGGGCCACGCATACCATCCCGAGGAGTTTGTGTGCAGCCAGTGTGGAAAGGTCCTGGAAGAGGGTGGCTTCTTCGAGGAGAAGGGAGCTATCTTTTGCCCCTCCTGCTATGATGTGCGCTATGCACCCAACTGTGCCAAATGCAAGAAGAAGATCACTGGAGTGAGTGGGGCTGGCAGGTGGGCAGGAGGGCTGGAGGGACAGGTGGGCCACCAGGTGGGCAGGAGGGCAGGTGGACCAGATAGGCAGGTGGACCAGGTGGGCAGGAGAGGCAGGTCGGCCAGGTGGGCAAGAGAGCCAGATTGGCCAGAGGGGGAGGAGAGGGCCATAGGAGAAAGTGAAACGTCAGTAGTGTTCAGCAGTTGAGCAGCTGTCAGATGTGAAGCTCTCAGCAGGAATCTCCAGGACCCTAAGCAGCCTAACTGCGGAGACTCTAGCTCAGTGGCAGAGCACTGGTGTAACATGCACAAGGCCCTGGTCTGTTTCTGAACAGCCTCATCAGCCATGGTGGCTTTGACTTCTAATCTCAGCACTCAGAGAGCAGGAGGATTGTGAGTGACAGGCCAGCGAAAACATTCTATAATGACTTCACTTTGTATCAGGCAGTCAGGCAGGATACTCTTTTTTTTTTTTTTGCTTCTTCTAGATGGGGTTTCTCTGTGTAGCCCTGGCTATCCTGGAACTTGCTCTGTAGACCAGGCTGGACTTGAACTCACAGAGATCCTCCTTCCTCTGCCTTTTAAGTACTGGGATTAAAGGCATGCACCACCACTGCCCCACTGGCCAGTATACTCTTAAAAGATACCCCCACCCCCCACTCTCTCTCCCTTCCTTTCTCTCTTTGGGTGTATTTAGTTTATGTGTATCGAGTGTCTTGCCTGCACATATGTATGTGCACCCCACTCATAACTGGTACTCTGAGGTCAGAAGACAGTGTCCCCTGGAATTGGAATCACAGACAGTTGTGACTTACCATGTGAGTCTCAGGCCTTCTTAACCACTGAGCCATCTCTCCTGCCCGAGACCAAACTCTTATTAAAAAAAAAGCTTAGGTAGAGGAATTGAGCTGGCTCCAGTGACAGGAGGTGCTGACTCCAGGTGCCACTGAGCCTGGCACCATGATCTCCTGGGTTTGCCTGTCTTCACCTTTGTCTACTTCCTTCATTCCCAGCATGCTTTTCTCTGGAAAATGGCAAGAATATTACCACTGTGCCTCCAAGGTTCCGTTTTACCGGGTTAGCTCCCTAGGAGCGAAAACACCTCAGTCCACTCCATACCTGGTGATCCCAGCACTGACGCTTACTGGCTTAGCTTGAGTCACATAATCATCTCTGAGAAGTACCATGTGGCTGATTGGATGGGGCTGGGGTATGCCCTCCCCTGTAGCTGTCAGGAAGGTGACTCTCCGTCCTGTCAAACATTGACAGGTAGCTTCGAGCTCCAGCTGAACCAGTGACCATGGACAAATGGTGACCTCAAATAAAAGCAGGATGGCAGTACCCTCAAGAAGGGAAGTGGTCATGGAGGGCTGTGCCCACTGGGACTGCATTTGGCTGCCATAACAGTGGAGACATGGCCAATAGAAACGGGCTTATTTATTTCAGGCCAAAGAATTCCTGAGCTAGAATGGTATTCCAGGGTGCCCGATAGCAAGTAATGCCTGTCAGATGGCCACTGAGGCCCAGCAGGGGAGGGAAGAGATAAACAGCGTAGAGGCGTAATGTGTGCTAGGGACCCAGTGCAGGGCCTTACATTGTAAGGTTTTTCATTTGAACCCAAAAGATATAAACTGGCTTCCATTATTGTCTCAAACTGCAATACATTTACCACGGGCTATATGGGAAGCAGGAAAACCCAGTGTTCTTATCACTCTAGCTGGCCGGGGGTGGGGTGGGGTGTCGGTTCCAGAGCCCCATGGATACTGGTGCTCGAGTTCTGTATCTAGAGTGGCATTATAGTCACATGTAACCGGTGCATATCCTCTGTGCTTCAGTCTGTCTCTAGATCATTCAGAATCCCCAATCAGATATAGATAGTTGGTGCCCTGGATTGTGTAGGGAATAATGACAAGAGCTGGAAGTCTACGTCTGTTTGGTGCAGGCACAAATACTTGTTGATTCATGGTGGATCAAAGCCGCAGATGCCAGGCCCGAGGGTTCTGAGGGCCTCTTGTGCTCCACAGTTGAGCTTGCAGCTGCCCATGGAAATAGAAAGCTGTCTGAAAAGCCACAAGCAGCCGGCCCGGTGTCTACTGCTTCCACTGTACAAAGCCGAGACTGCAGATCACTTGACAGGACTCATG